>NC_084597.1:42437130-42694630 GCF_033807715.1 Cololabis saira | reverse complement strand
TCTACAAATTCCACATTTATGAGAAACAGGCTGTAATATTTCAGGGAGAAAACTTACAATAAAACCACAATTGCAAAAAAAAGTTGTAACACCAGATAAAATGTAATCATTATCATTATAATTATTATTACTTGACTACACAGAGGAATTACCACGTGTCTGAACGTTAGTATTGTTCATTGAGTTCTCCAGCTCAAGAGTCTGCAGTGATCCATGTCATGTGATCCAACCTGCACCCATGATGACTGTGCTCTTCATGTTTAAGGGCTTTTTTTAACCTCCAGATGGCCCTAAAACCCTGTTGCATTATTGACGGCCTTAATGAATGAAGTTATGCAGAGTGTTTTTAGTTGCCTGCTGAAGCGGACTTTTGTTCACCTGTTATTCTGCAGAGAACTTGAAACCTCTCGTCCTCTGATCGTCCTCCCTGAGTCAGAACAATAACAAGCAGACAGGGAAATGATTGATGAACGTGTGGAATCCTAAACTGCTGGACTCTCTGGTTTATTTGTCTTCGTTTTGGGCCGAGGCTGTGTTTGTGTTCTGTCTCTGGAGAAACCACATGTCCTGAGAAACGACCCGCGCCGCCAGAAAGAGCTCAAACATGGAGCTCTGCTCATCTCACCACCGTTCAGGGCAAAATCTGGGCTCTGGGACATTTCTGAAGTTCCTCCCAGTCTCTCAGCAACAACTTGAACCTGGCAACTGTCAGGCAGCTGCAGCACGACTGAACTCTGGAGAAAGTACGCCTGTACACCTGCACACCTGGACATCTGGACACCTGCACACCTGGACACCTGCACACCTGCACAATTGTACACATGGACATCTGCACACCTGGACACATGTACACCTGCACAACTGGAGACATGTACACCTGATAACCTGCACATTTGAACAACTGTACGCCTGTACATCTGCACACCTGGACATCTGCACACCTGCACACCTGGACACCTGCACACCTGCACAATTGTACACCTGGACACCTGCAAACCTGCATAATTGTACACCTGGACACATGTACACCTGCACAACTGGAGACATGTACACCTGATAACCTGCACATTTGTACAACTGTACAGCTGTACACCTCGGCACATGTACACCTGTTAACAGGCACACTTATGCAGCTGTACACTTGGACACGTGTACACCTGCAGGGCCAAGACCGAACAGCTGACTGAACCACAGTGTTTACATCCATGGTTTAAACATACAGCGGGAACGGTAATGTGATTTTTATCTGACTATATTTATATATGATGTTTATATCACTGTACAACGCTGTACATTGTATCGTCTGGTGTAAAACATAATAAAGAAACGTTTCGTAATGGATGTAAACACTGTGGTTCAGTCAGCTGTTCGGTCTCTTTCTACATCCCGTGTGTCTGTCCATTGAGCTGTTACACCGAGAGCGCCCCCTGCAGGTTTGGAGCACTTCCGGTTGTAGTGACTGGTTATGAAGCGTTTTTCTTTTGAAGATGGTTTCTTGTTTTATATCGTTTTGTGCTTTGCATCGTTTCTCTATTTGCAGCGTTTGATGATGCTGCATTTGTCTTTGTTTTTTGCACCACGTTTTTTCATTTGCACCACGTTCCTCTTTTTGTACTTCGTTTTGAGTTTGTGAATTTGAATCGTTTCTGTACTTGAAGCCGCTTTCCTGAACTGATACGCATTAGGCCGTTGCAGTGCGTTTGGCCCTTGTCGGCCACCATAGTGATGATATCATCGGCCAATGAGAAACAGGGATATAGCAGGTTAAGATTTATATGGACACCGTCTTCCTCCTAAAAGTGCAAGTTTTCAAAAAGGAATGAATGAATGAATGAAAACCTTTATTGTCCCCGTCGGGAGATTCAGTTTGTCAGCCAGCAACAGAACAGTTTAAGAAGAGAACGGCATGGTCATTGTCTTCAAACAAACTGCTTTAGTTTAGTTTTCTCTAAGTTTTGGTTTGATTGAGAAGCACCTGCGTTGTTTAACGATGACCCCATTAAAAAGGGTACGAATGTTGTTATCCCCGTTGTTCCTGCTCGTGGCAGGAAACAACTGCATTGCAAGGTTCCAACCATCGTAACGTAGAGCATCTCACCAAATCAGATCAATCAAATATAGTGGAGCCACCAAGCTCAGACCAGATGTGGTGAAGGAAGCGGAATAGGTTGTTTTTTTTGAGGTGTAGGTGTAGCCCATCCTGGTTTACGAAACCTGCATCCTGGTTATCATGAGAAATCATCTTATTTTAATATTCTGCACCCTTTAGAACTAAATACAGTAGCACCATGAGTTAAACTCAAGGTTTTCCTCCTTAACCACCGGTGGCATCAAATGTCAGATAACGTCAGGAAGAAATTAAGCCAACAGGTTTTAAATGAGGGCCCATTTCCCCGTAATTTTTTCTTCTTGTGACAGTTTCTGAAATCAGAACTTTTAACAAAGCTTAGAACCGTCAGAAAAAGAAAACCCAGGGATGTGATTGAGACGGCTCTGTCTCCTGGTCCCAGTCCTCCTGACAGAACTGATGAAGTCAAGTTTGTGGGTCTTTGATTTTTTCAGTGTCAGATTTTCTGCAGGTCTTCTGTTAGGTACCTCTTCCACATATTGTTTGATGTCTGGAGAGGTTGCTTCCATACATCCACCTCATCTTCTTTCTGCTTCCTGTGAAGGGAACCATTGGTTCCTGCAGTGGAGCAGCCTCACATCCCGGTGCTGCTGCCTCCGACCTTCCCAGGTGGGATGATGGAAACTTTAGACAGGATTTTGTCGTTGTTGGTTTTTTTTTTTTTAATGCTGAGCAGGATCTTTCTGTCTGTGAAATGGCATTTCAGCTCACATAGGTACAGCCAGTACTGGAGTTGAGGGGGGATGGCATCCCCCCCTGAAATAAAAACGGTCCAAATCATCCTCCCCTGTAAAACTGCCATCCCTCCTTTCCATCCCTTATGTCATTTCATCAATGAATGTGGTTTTACTGCTATTTCAACATTTAGAGTCATCACCAGAAAAATAACACCAGAAAAATAACTTATTTGACAATTTTCACCTGTTTCAAGTACATTTTCACTTGAACTAAGCAGGAAAATCTGCCAGTGGGACAAGATTTATCTTCTCATTACAAGCAAAAAAAATCTTGTTCCACTGGCAGATTTGTCTGCTAATTTTAAGTGAAAATCTACTTGAAACAGGTGAAAATTGTTGTTTTAAGTTTAATGAGATTTTTTTACTAAAATGAGACATTTTAACTAGAAATAAGACAAATATTCTTGTTAAGATTTTGAGTTTTTGCAGTGATCCATTTTACTTATCCTGTGAAGGACAGAGTCATATTGATAAGTTCAGAAAAGTGTTTTTTATTGTTGTGTTTTGATGTATTTGATGTAAGTCCAGTGGATATTTAAAGCTTACAGAAGGCTGCATTTAACTGCTGCTATGTCATTCCTGCAGTATTTCTGCAGCTGTTTTGGTCACTGCTATTATTTGTAATATATTATATTATTTGTAATCAGCACAAATTATCTGTCCCCATATGATAAAATCCACCATCCCCCCTGATTTTCTTTTACAACTCGAGTACTGGGTACAGCACATGTTTAAAGGTGGATGATGGTTCTGACTCGATGGTTTCAGGTTTCATATTCCTATTCCAGGTTCATTTACATATTTCACACCATCATGTGGAATTCTCATAGCTTTTTGTTTCTCTGTTTAACTTTACTTTGCCCAGTTTCCCTGATTTAGATGAGGCATCATTTGCTGCCAGAAGATCAAGAGATATCTTACAGTAGGTGGTGTCCTGAACGGACACGTGTAGTCATGCAGGCGGACGCAGGACTCCGGCAGAACTCGGCCTCCCTGCAGTTCTCCTGCTCTTTCCAGGATAATTGATTTATTTCACATTATTAATGAACTTTGCAGCTCTTCCACTTGTCAGGCTCGGCCTGTGAGGGTCAATAAGAGGAGGAAACTTGATGTTAGTGGATCGCGCTTAAGTGATTCTGTCGCAGTAACGATTCAATATATCAGGACAAATGTCAGCTGCTTGTAATATGTTGATTCTGCAGACCTGATCTGCATACGCTCTGCAGACAGGATGACGGCTCTTCCAGCTTTCCATAAATATTTCATGCAGAGGCGATGCCATCCTCCTCTCCTCCCACCCGACTCGCTGAATAAACCAACACAGAGGCGACTCTGCTATGAATCAGTAAGGGTGAATTTAAATCAAATACCAGATTAAAGTCTGTGCTTTCATGCCACAAAATTCAGCTGTGTGGAGAACCTGGCATGCGTGCGCTGCAGGGATGTGTGCAGGGCGGGGCGCCGCCGGCGGGTAAACACTAAAGGTGACTAAACTGCTGGCTCCAGTTTTCTGGCCCACTGCAGAAATCAGTGCGATGGATTGGAGGGGAGAGATTTAGTTGCAGGTGGCAGAGGTCGCTGGATTGTGTATTCTGTGCAGTCAATAATAAAGTTAGGACTTATGCCCGCAGAAAGTTAATGAGCAATCACAAGGACCTTGGAAAGTCATTAGCATGTGGGCGCGAGCTCCTGGGTTTGGCTACGACAGGGCACCAGGGACACGCGGGAGATCGGCGATGCTGCAGAGCTGCTGGACAGCGAGCAGATGAGGCGCCGCACACGTGACCGTGACGCCACCTGGCCCACGTTCAGCAGCATCCTGCCACATGTGCATGATCTGATCTCTTTAAAGCAGCTTGTTTTCATGCTGAGGAAAACACAGAGTGAACCACAGCACACAGACAGCTCTGTAAGAGCTCAGAGACCTGCTTTTACCTCTGTGATGCTGGTGCTGCTGGGTCCGACTGATGCCTTAGAGCAGGGGTGTCAAATGTGCGGCCCGCAGGCCGCATGCAGCACGAGAGAGATTTTCATGTGGCCCGCGAGAAGTTTCCAACGCAAAAAACCGAAATGTAAATTTACTAAAAAGGAAGGCATAAATAATTGCCATGAATCGCAGCATATCCCATAATATATTTCTTCTACAAATCCATCGTTATTGCACAAAGAGAGCAGTTTTCGACATTTTTTTAGTTTTCTAGAACGTATTTGCCGATTTTATTTCTTCGTAGACAGTCGTTTATTTTTATTTACTGACTACTATTATATATTTTCACAGGAAAAATATCACTGCTAAAAAAGATGATAGAAGATATTTATTCCGAGAATTTCAGTTTTGAATACGAGGATAGTGACAAAGTAAAACAGTTAAAAGTGCTGACTTTTTCGGCACACTGGCGTAAATATCCGCGCCAATTTTTTAAAATAAATACACTTAATTGTACTGGAAAAATCTCTAAATCACAAAAAAAACACTCTCGGATGTAATAAGAAAGATTTTGCTTTTAATTAAATTTCCTATAAAAAAGCGAAATATAAAAAAAACATACTTGTTTCTGTTTATCTTTGTAAAATTATATTAAAAGTATCTTACATAATTTGAAAAAAAAACGAGAAATTTCAAGAAAAGATCCTGAAGAAATATATTTTACATAATTAGAGTGTAAACAAAGTGCATATTTCCTTTAAAATTAACTAAACTGATATTGGATTAGATAACAAAAGTTAAAAAAAAAGAATTAGAAAAAAAAAATGTTGCACAGTTTTTGTTATTTTGAGCGTTTTTTCATCATGTCTTTGTTAAACAAAAATGAATAGTAAGGGGCCCTGCACACCTCTCTGGTGGACTCCAGGTCCCCGGTGAGATTTACCACAACAGCAGAGTCAGCTGATCTATGGACTACGATAACTTATAACTTTATCTACATTTCTCTGGGGTAGTTGCAGTTCTGTGTCTCAATTTATCTCTTTACTTTTAATAGTTTTTAAATCACAACATACTGTACGAATCATTTCAAGCCGTTTTTAACACAGACAGTAAATGGTTCAGATCAGTCCGGCTGTTTTCCAGTTCAATCCGGTCCATTCAGTTACGATCCAGCTCATTTCAACCGAGTGCAAGTTCATTTCCTAGCTCAGGAAACAGCCCGGTTTAAAAGTTTATTCGTAGATATTTCTTGTTATTTTTATCTGTTAGTATTCATCTATTCTTTGGTTCCAGTGGTGTAACATGTTACACAAAAACGTGGTCCAGGCCCCTTAGTGATGGTAGGTAGATACAGGAGGACTAGGATGCTGCTTTAAACTCGGTGATTTTGTCTAAATTGTTGATTGATTGATCACATGGTTGATCAATCCACTTGATTTCTATATATGCCAGTATGCACAATAATGAACTTTAGTTTACTTTAGTTAGTAGTATCAGTGTCAGTATCAGTGTTAGTAATAGAGATGTCCTGCTACTTCAGTAGCAGGACATCTAATAATAATAATAATAATAATAATGATAATAATAATAATAATAATAATAATAATAATAATAATAATAATAATAATAATAATAATAATAATAATAATAATAATAATAATAGGAATAAACTAGTTCTATGTGGGACTTTTTGTAAACCTTGAGTTTTATTAAAGGTGTCTTATAAATAAAATGTATTATTATTATTATTATTATTATTATTATTATTATTATTATTATTATTATTATTATTATTATTATTTTTTTTTTTTTTTTTTTTTTTTTATGTCCTGCTACTGAAGTAGCAGGACATCTCTATTACTAACATATCTATTACTAACATTACTAACATTACATTTAATGTGGAATTCAATAAAGGAATTAAAGGAGAATTTATTTAAGCAAAAAAAATTTATAAATTCACCTAATGTGGTTCAAAATGATAATAAACAGTAGTCAACGCTTGAACTGGATTAAAAACACATTCACATGTCATGAAAGGATTTTGAACAATATTTTTTTTCATTGTTGTCTTTGGAAAACTGATTAAATGTGTTGATGACTGTAAATCTGTAAACCCACACAGCTGGAGGTGCTTCAGGGAAGATTCAGCTACAGTTCACTCAGGCCACTACTATTGATCGCAAGCAAGTTATAAAGTCAAAGTTTATAGCCTACTGTTTCTATAACAATAAAAAGTTACACATGGCAGCAAAGAACTATATAACTGCTATTCCTATTAATTTTACAATAACACATACTAAAATAATATAATAAACCCTAATTAATTAAAAATGTGATGGAAAACAATTTGTGGAGATAATTTGGTATTGTCAGGTCACACTCACGGACAATAGGTGATTGGAATCAGCCAGGAAAATGACATTGGTCTCTAACAGGACCAGACACCGAACCTTGTGCTGCAGAACCATTACCGCCCACTGCCCTCTGGATCAGAAAACCCCGGCTCCCTCCAGACCTACAAACCACTGCTCAAATCCCACCTGCTCACACTTTATCAGTCACTGTTCTTTGTTTTACTTACCCTCCTCTCTTTTGATAAACTGTGTCCTGAAAAGTGCTATATAAATATAATGTATTGTTATTATTATCATCATTATTATCATTAAGGAAACTGCATCAAAACTGGACCATCACACAGTGGAAACAAGTGCTGCAACCATCTGTATCAGTATTCTTTCCAGTATTCTTTTAGGACGAAATAGGCAGAAATGGTCAAAATCAACAATCTAGACTTATAAAAAATAAAGAAATCTTGGGCTTAACCTTCTTCGAAGAAAAAATCACCACCAAGACTATGACTGCCTGTAATCTCATATACAGTATGGGCCAAAACATAGGGTAGCTGAGGTTTGGACACGTTCACCCCCCTTTTACTGGGTTTTAAGGTTCACATGGATTAAATGCTGAACTCTGATAGAGCTAATTCTAGTAAGTTTGTGATGGTTTTTAAATGCGTCTTCCTCTGTTTTCTGCAGCGCGAGCAGCCCCCGCTCTACGAGCATATAGTCAAAGCAGTCAGAGGAGCAAAACACATTTCATTACTTTGCTCTGTGGCTTTTTTTCCGTATGATTACAGAGCAGTAATGGGCGATCGCAGCAGAAACAGATTGCTGTGCAACCGGCATCCAACAGGCCTCATTTTAATGTGCCACCATTACGCGACTCACTGCTTTGTTACAGCCGAGCATGAGCCGCCCCCCCCCCCAGCAGCCTTTATGTATCTGTATAGAGAGAGTAGATGCTACTTGGATCTGACACGAGACAAATGTTTCATTCAAATGTTCCTTTCGCATATTGTGGAGGAAGTAATGAATTCCCTTTGCGGCGGCGGCAGCCGGCCGGTTCACCGTGTCGAGCCTGAGCCCGCTGCAGGCGCAGCTCCTCAGATGCAAAATTAAATTTAATGTTCCATCCGCGGCAGGAAAGGTGCATAAATCACCGTTTTTGATTTGCATGGAGTGTGGCGAGCAACCTCATCCCATGCAAAAATAAACCGGGACACGATATGATGTCACCGGGAAAACAATGCAATCCCAGGATTCCTAATGAAAACAAGCAACAGGCGGGACCGTTTCATTCAGACGGTGGCTCTGATGTCAAGTTTATTATTAAAGACACGGCTCAGGGCTGCCCTCCTCTTTCAGCGAATAACAAAACTGAAGCTGTTTGAAAAGTTTAATATTGTCACACTAAAACAAGAAAAATGAAAGTTTCAAGCTGTAAAAACAGCGAAATGAGCAGATGCTGTAACGAGGACAGAGATCAGCCTGAGGCGGACCCGGCCTCAGGTGGACGCCAGCGGCTTCTGGGAGCAGCTTTCATGCTTGCCGCCACTTCATCAGCAGCTTTATTTGATCATCCTGTTAATATACCAAGAGTTTTCTATTATTTTCTGGTTTCAACATGCTGGTGGCTGGTCTGGACTGTAAATGTACCTGGGTTCCCTGAGGGGGATTCATGTGGATTAAATGCTGAAACCTGCGGGTTACGAGAAACAGGCATGACAATCAAGACTAAACGACAGAGGGCTTAAGAAAAACAACAAGGAAAGAAAGAGTCAACCAGGACGTGATGTATGTGGAACATGCATGTTCGCATGTGCTGTATGGAAACATAAAAACTGCATTTAGTCATTTCAGCTGAGAAAAACTTTACTCTTTTATTGTAGTTATATACTTTCTATCTATTAAAGGGGAGCTTGAATGTAGTTTTAAAAGAAAGATTAAACTGTATAATTATGGGTGAAACAACCAGATTTATTTTCCGATTTTCCATCTTACTTGTGAATCGGATTTGTTAACCGTATACTGGCTGACGTCATTTTGGTGACTTTTTACCACAATAACATACAGGACTGTCTCAGAAAATTAGAATATTGTGATAAAGTTCTTTATTTTCTGTAATGCAAAAATGTCATACATTCTGGATTCATTACAAATCAACTGAAATATTGCATCCTTTTATTATTTTAATATTGCTGATCATGGCTTACAGCTTAAGAAAACTCAAATATCCTATCTCAAAAAATTAGAATATTCTGGGAATCTTAAACTTAAACTGACATTTTTGTTTTTTTAATTGCGTTACAGAAAATAAAGAACTTTATCACAATATTCTAATTTTCTGAGACAGTCCTGAAAATCCACCCTGTTATTGCAAAGTCAGGTACAAGGTGGTACGTTCAAGTGTTGACCCACCCAGTGGTGAACCCACACTTTCAGTGGTCGTCGTTGCCTTGATGTAGCGGCAGTGATGTGACGCTTATTGGAGCGTTTTCAGTTGAAAAGAGGACAGTGATCTGTTTTCATGATAATTTATAAAGGTTCCATCGTCAAACTCGCATAAAAAAAGGAGAGATTAGACATATGACAAGAGAGACCGGTGTTCTGCCAATCCTCGCTCCCTGCCGAGAAATGCTACCTTGTGGTTCTGCGCATGCGCACAGTCGATTTTCAAAGTTTGATTGCTATGTCCATGATTTCTTGCACGATGTAGAATTGATAATATGGGATGTTGAGTATTTGATCCTTCAAAATACACTATCCATGACATGAATTACATTACACTTTGTGAACATTCTACGATAAAGAGGGAAAAAAAAGAACAATTCTATGACTGTGTTTCCATGCATCAATAACCCTTTTAAAACCCGAATATTGGCAATAACCCAAATTTGCACGGCCATGTAAACACCAATAACCCCTTTGAATAACCCGAATTTGCTCATATTCGGGTTTTTAAAAACCCGAATATGACCCCTGGGTTACTCCCTTTTAAAACCTGAATATTGGGTCATGTAAACGCCAATTGGAATATCCCCATCAAACGGAACATGAATTAGTTTTCTGCACATGCTCTGTTCACAAGGAATCCTGGTCTTTTGAGTCCAGGAAGTTCTTCTAAACACGGAGAAACACAAGACCAGGATGAGACTAATCACTTCATAAATGTAATGAAGGATATGAACATTTCTGTATTTGTAGACGGTAGAAAGTACCGGGATAGAAGATTTAAAAGAAGGTGAGAGAAAAGTTGCAGGAACCAGCATATGTTTTGAATTTGGATACAGGAAGAAGAAGCGGAAATGACGGGAATTGCAGTCATGATGTTCTCCGTGTATGGAGCTAGAACAGTCTCATAATTGACAAATGCACAGGACAAGTTTTACAAATGCACAGACCGATTTGCAAATACACACACCGTTTCACACATGCACAGAACAATTCACATATGCGTAGGACAAGATATACAAATGTATTTTTGATGCGCACACAAATATAACCTGATTTACAAACGTTTTTTTTGTCTGTGAGCTGCGCTGGATTTGTGTGTGACTTTTGAGACTCCTCTGACGTGACTAGATCCACAGATAGGTTTTTTTTACCACGGAAGGATCTGCAACCAATCAGATGTCTTCATTTGTTCCAGCCAATCATAAGAGCGCACCCCACGTGGGGGACGCAGAGCAGTGGATAAAACACGATTTACTCTAAACCAATCAGATTAAAGGGGCGGATACACCTGCTGTTTCAACTGCGTTAGCGCCGTTCGCTTAGAAAAGTGATTAATATTTCGAGTTGGTGGAGTAAAGATAAATAAACAGCAACAGGAGATAAAAGATAAATAAACAGGATGGAGAGGAGATCATTGTTCTGCTTTTCTTGTGATCTCGGTAAAGAAAACAGCGCGATCGGAGATGGTTTGTTTGGCCGTTCAACCAGAGCCGTCGGGAGACTGTACTCCAAGTCCTGTTGATGCAGCAACTGATGATGAAAAACACTGGAGATATTTATGTATTTGAACTACAGGTGTCTTTCAGGAGAACGAGTCTGTTGACGGGGGTGAATATTGCTGCAGTCGCGTTCTGGCTCTGGCCGAGTGGCGCTGGTCCCGGTCAGACACCAGCTGACCACAGTGACCAGACGTGGAGGTCAGAAACAAGCAGCTGTTATCCTCACATTCATGATGTGACATTGCCACCACACAGAGACAAACATGTGTCAAAACAGCGGTGGCAGATCAACACATTCCCGGTGCAGATAGAGTCGTGCTCGTGGGAAGATGCAGCCGTGATGATGCTGGTCGGGGTTTAGTCCACCGATCATCAAACATCTGAGCTGGATACAGAGGTTCTTCGGTTATCAGTCGACTGATACCGACTTTACTCCAGATATTTCGGTAAATTCATCTCCTGACATGCGCTGCTGCTCCACCTGGCCGCTGAAGCTCGTCCCCGTCAGGTAGCGCAGCAGCTCTCTGCTGGTCTGTCTGGTTCTGAATCAGCGGGACAATCCCAAGTAACACGTAGTCAAACCAAACGGAGCATAAACATAAACATAAACGAATACATAAATATCTCCGCTGTTTTTCATCATCAGTTGCTGCATCGGCAGGACCTGGAGTGCAGTTTCCTGACGGCTCTGGTTGAACGGCCCGACAAACCATCTCTGATCGCGCTGTTTTCTTTAGATCACAAGAAAAGCAGAGCAGTGATCTCCTCTCCATCCTGTTTATTTATCTTTTATCTCCTGTTGCTGTTTATTTGTCTTTACTCCACCAACTCGAAATATTAATCACTTTTCTAAGCGAACGCAGTTCAAACAGCAGGTGTATCCGCCCCTTTAATCTGATTGGTTGCAGATCCTTCCGTGTTAAAAAAAACCTATTTGTGGATCTAGTCACGTCAGGGGAGTCTCAAAAGTCACACACAAATCCAGCGCAGCTCACAGACAAAAAAACGTTTGTAAATCAGGTTATATTTGTGTGTGCATCAAAAATACATTTGTATATCTTGTCCTACGCACGTGTGAATTGTTCTGTGCATGTGTGAAACGGTGTGTGTATTTGCAAATCGGTCTGTGCATTTGTAAAACTTGTCCTGTGCATTTATCAATTATGAGACTGTTCTAGCTCCATATCCGTGCGTCGCTGGTTTGATCCAGATATCCTGAATGATTAATTGGAGCTTAACAAGCGAATTTCGGGAGCAGGACCACGCCTCAACCACGCCTCCTCCGGCACCACGCCTCTTCCGGCAAACCTTCAAATACCAGCCTAACCTTCACTTCCTCTTCGCTCTCGTTCTATGCACGCTGGCTCTCGGGCAGCACGTCAACGCTACTACACACTCTCGTATCTCGAAAACAGTTACTCACCCATTCAGGCATTATGGATCTCGTGTTGCTATCGCCTTCGGACCACGATCGGCTCACAGGAGATCACCAGCAACATGCACCAGCTGATCGGGATCCGGAGGAGGAAAACTCTTCAGCCGTCGCCGTGCCTGAAGCACCGCTCTTCCGGGCCCCCACGGCCGCCCGGCGAGCCTGTCAAGCTCCGTATCCTCTGTGATCCACATCCGTCCGGTTCACCTCTCCTGAACATCCTGGATTGTCGCCGCAGGTCTCCGACTCCTCCTGTGTTCCCCGCCATTGACCCGACAGCGCAGGTTGCCGCTGCCCCCCCCCAGCCCACCTCCACCAACTACTGCAGCTAGATCCGGCCGGGGTTTCTGGCACCGGGATGCCACTGCCCCCCTCAGCCCACCTCCAGCACCTAATCCACCTCCAGCACCTACAACAGCTAACTTCAGCCGGGGTTACTGGCACCGGGATGCCACTGCCCCCCTCAGCCCACCTCCACCAACTACAGCCGCTAGATCCGGCCAGGGTTTCTGGCACCCTCTCTCATCGCCACCCGCTTCCGGGCTGGTGTACTTCAGCGTCCGCTGGCGAGGTGCATACTACTTGCAGTCAGTCACTGCAAGAGTAGCCCCTAACTTTTCGACACCTTCAGAGGCCCTCTGCTGGATCCTCTCCAACAACCACGGCATTCCTTCCTCGTCCATCTCTTGAATCATTACCCTTCTCTCATCGCCACCCGCTTCCGGCCTGGTCACCCTGACTTCCGTTTTCTCCGAACTCGGGGTTCCATTGTCCGCTGAGAAAACGGCGGGCCCCTCCACCTCCCTCGAATTCCTTGGTATCAATCTCGATACGGATCTGTTTCAGGCTTCTCTTCCAACCGAAAGCTCAAACCGAATCGGTCTTCTTATTTATCGGTCTTCTATTTCCTCTTAGCTCCAGGCTGCACCAAACGCCAACTCCTCTCCCTCCTGGGCCACCTCAATTTTGCCATGCGCATTATTCCCCAAGGGCGGGCCTTCATCTCACACTTGCCGTCCATCGCTTCCGCTGTTCCATCTCTCTTGTCTCCCATCTCCCCAGACAACTCGAGCCGTGCCGAGCTTCGTTGTGGCTCAACCTCCTTGCCACCTGGAAGGGGATCACTTTCTTTTATGATGACCAACTGGCTCACCCCCACGACATCAATCCATACACTGATGCTGCTCCTTCAATCGGTTTTGGGGGCTTTTACGATAGCAGATGGTTCGCAGCAGGACGGCCCTCAGAGCACGCAAACGAATACCACAATTTGCATCGTCATTGGCATCATCATCGTTATCGTCATCGTTATCGCCTTCGTCATCGCCATCGTCATCGCCATCATCATCATCGCCATCATCATCATCGCCATCATCATCATCATCATCGCCATCATCATTCATCGCCATCATCATCGCCATCGTCTTCGCCACCATCATCGCCATCATCTTCATCGTCATCGTTATCTCCTTCGTCATCGTCATCGTCATCGCCATCGTCATCGCCATCGACATCGTCATTGCCATCATCATTTGCATCGTCATTGGCATCGTTATCGTCATCGTTATCGCCTTCGTCATCGCCATTGCCATCATCATCATCGCCATCATCATTCATCGCCATCATCGGCATCGTCTTCGCCACCATCATCGCCATCATCGTCATCGTCATCGCCATCGCCATCGACATCGTCATTGCCATCATCACTTGCATCGTCATTGGCATCGGCATCGTTATCGTCATCGTCATCGCTTTTTCGTCTTCGCCATCGTCATCGCCATCGTCATCGCCTTCGTCATCATCTTCATCGCCATCATCATCATCGCCATCATCATTCATCGCCATCATCATCGGCATCGTCTTCGCCACCATCATCGTCATCGCCTTCGTCTTCGCCTTCGCCATCGCCTTCGCCTTCGCCATCGTCATCACCTTCGTCATCGCCATCATCATCATCGCCATCATCATTCATCGCCATCATCATCGCCATCTTCTTCGCCACCATCATCGCCATCATCTTCATATCGATAAGTATCGACATAATTAATAAAGGACGCTCCAACTCCACATCCATCATGCTGTTCATGCGCCGTCTAGTCTGGCACTCAGCCATGTCCCCGGTCACTCCACCACCATCACCGACTCTCTTTCTCGTTTCTCATCCCCGAAGACCAATCTCCCCTGAATACTTCGAGACCCTGGCCAACTACTTGTCTTCCTGGAAAACACAGAGCACATCTTCGACAGATCCTTGCGTCCGAGTCAGGACAGTCGTCACCAGTTTCTGGTTTCACCATCGCTTCCGTCATATACTCTCGTTATCTGGCATCTCCCCAACGCACTACTTCGGTCACTCCTTAGGATCGGAGCCGCCACTTCAGCCTCCCGCCACGTATCCCAGAGCACCTCATACAGCTCATGGGCCGATGGTCCTCCCAACTATCATCGCTACATTCGCTCAGATCTTAGCGACCTCAGATCCGCTCAGTCTCATCTCCTTAAATAATCCACGGTTTTGGGGGTTCGTCATTGCCCGGGCGCTGCGGCGGATTCCCTACCAGCTTCCCCACAACGCATCGACTGATCCATAGATCATCATCATCGCCATTGTCATCGCCATTATCATCACCATCGTCATCGTTATCATCTTCGTATCAATAAATCATTTAAACGTATCCTGTTGATGGCGTGGTCCTTGCTAGTGAATTGGAGCTTAACAAGCGAATTTCGGGAGCAGGACCACGCCTCAACCACGCCTCCTCCGGCACCACGCCTCTTCCGGCAAACCTTCAAATACCAGCCTAACCTTCACTTCCTCTTCGCTCTCGTTCTATGCACCCCTCCCCCCCACCCCTTTTCTTTTCTCCTTCTTCCCTCTCTTTCTCTACCTCATAGATTCCTAGGGGGTTCGTCGTTGCCCAGGCGCTGCGCCCGTAATAATATGCTTGCTTGGAAAACACCCCATCAAATTTCTAATTATTTCCAATTAAAGACCATTAAATTTGATTGAAGGCCTTCAGATTGGACTCTTTTCAAAATTCCCCGGCGTAACTTCCCATGGAGGGTTTCCAGAGAGTTGCTTGACATTTAATAGAAATGTTCTGCCTCTCAGTAACTTGAATTGAGGTGACTCCGGGGTCTGCTCTGGCATTGCATAGATGACTTGTGTTTGCATGCATTCCTTTTCACACAGTTTAGTCCAATTCCACCCTTCTGATAACACCATGCACTTCTGTATGGTTCAAGACCTGACTGCAGACTGGAGAGAGTGGAGCTCCACTCCAGACCAGAAACACATGATCTCCACTGTCGAGTGTTTAGTTAGGGTTAGGGTAACGTATCAGACACAGATGCTATGTAGCATGTGGCTACACCTGGCTAATAAACACACACTTGCCAAGCTTCGTGCTGCACCACCTGTTCCTTATCCCCAGAGACTTGGACTATCAGGATTCAGGGTTTAAAGCAGCACTATGTAACTTTTCCAGCTTAATCTAATATTTCATCATCATCATTGTGATGGAACATCAACTTCCAACAGGTTTAATGAAACCTCTGTCATGGTCTGAGGGGTCTGTATCTCCTTCACTGGCACTATGTAACTTTGAGGAGCATGGTAGGAACCCTGCCACACTAAAAAACTACACATTTTTACGGCTTTGACTGCTTTACGGCATACGTCACTTCCCCCTCCTTCCCCATTCGTAGTCCAGACCAAAGCTGGGCGGGGCGTGGAGCGCAGAGCTCAGCAGAAGCTGGTATCATGGCCGAAGCAGCAGAAAAACCCAAGAAAATAAAAGTTTTATCGGAGGAGGCAAAAAAAGAAGCGGGAGAGTAACAAGCTAAATGCCCGGACAAGAATAAACATTGTCCCGGCGTTCACTCGCTGGCGTGAGCTGAAAGATGAGGAAGGATGTCTCACAAGAGAGACAGAATTGTTATGATACAAATGTAAATGTAGAGTTCTATGTTCAATAAGAATCACAATTAGAATGTTTTCACATACAGGGGATTCGTCTTGGGTTCTAGTATTTTTCCTGAGAATGTAAAATTGTGCAGGGCTGATCTGCAAAATATAAGGAATGGGCATTCAGTTATTCACAGGTTATAAAGTAATTTTTTATTTTGTCAGTAAATATGTTGGTTACTAATTTATGATGAAGTCCCTCTAAAAAAACGTGACAGGAAAAAGGTGCAGAGCGTATGAGTTTGTAGGGCGCATTATCTTGCTGAAACAACTTAATAAAACCAAGTTGAACTTAGTGATTTTCAACATCGTCATATTATATTGTTTATCCAAAAATAGATACATTACCTCTTCACTATCCATCCTGCAAACGACCGCTGAAAACAGAAAAGTAGTTTTGAAAGTCCGTCCCGTCTTATTTCATTCACTATCTAAACAAATGCAGCGACGGGGACAGGAGTTTTCCGGCAGTACGCGCTGGTGCTCATGGGAAATGTAGTTCTTTCTGGTAAAGCACTACCGCTTTGGTCCAAAGGAGCCGCCAAACTCAACAAAAGCTGAAAGTTACGTTGTGCTGCTTTAAGTTGTTGAACATATCTTCTAATGGCAATAAAGTTATCATATGCAGCTGGTGAGGAGGACGGAGCCTAGACGCCAAACTGTAAGTATTGTTGGAATAATGAGTTCACATACAGACATGTTTCTAAATCCTGTGACCGCTGCATCAGAGACAGAAGGATCTACTCACAAGGGAGGTGGAGTCAGTGAAAAGGAAATGTTCTGCAAATAACTTTAAAATGCTGTCAGATTCTTAAATGTGGAAGAAAGTCAATTTAAAGCACACTAACGACATCATGGTCATATTTTTACTGTCAGGTTCTGCCCATGTTTAACAGTAACGCACACGCACACGCACACGCACACGCACACGCACACGCACACACACACACACACACACACACACACACACACACACACACACACACACACACACACACACACACACACACACACGTCTGACGCATCATTAGGAATCAGCCTGATCAATACCCAGTGAATTAGAGTGCCACTGATCTGATTAACTCCCCATTATTTTCTACCAGCCTTTATTAGGCAGCATGATGAGGAAATACGCCGCTCTCTGTTTCTTGAAATGAAACACACATCTCGCCATGAACTGCGTTTAATTCATCTTCCCTGATGGCGAGGCGACTTCTTCTAGCCTGGAACAAAAAGGCAGTTGGGATGTTGAGGAGTTTCAGACGGTGATAAACTAATGAACATAACAACCTCAAGAATGCGACACGGCGTCAGAAACATGACAGTTATCAAGACACTTGTAGGAATAAAAAATAACTGGGAGGATATGGAAAATGCCTAAGAAAATAAAGTGCAGTGATTATTATATTTTCTTTTCTTCTGTACAGACAGCAGAGACTCAGCAGTTAATTTTTCTCATGACGTAATTTTATTTGTTGATATACATCCATTTACGCATTTCAGGCCTCCAACACATTAAAAAACAACAACTTGATATAGATGATTTATGTAAGTATAGTATAGAGGTTAAAGATAAATAATGTTGTTATTTTAAAAAGGTGATTGTACTGACAAAATCAATAAAAGTGACTCATTGAGAGCAAAGACAGATGGATGATCTCTGCCGGGTCATTTTCAAATAGATGAAGTCACCACATGGACACGAATGAACGTGGGATTCCTTCATCACCTCTATAACACCGAAATGTATTCACATAAAACACTTTATTCTGAACAGAAGTTTCACATCTCTGGGCATGGAAGCATCTGTAATGGACCATCACACCGTAGAAACCAGTACCATGGTGGGATTAAACTATATTCCAGGGGCCTCATTTATAAAGCTTGCGTGCGCACAAAACAGGGCTTGAAAGATGCGCAAGCCACCTTCTACGCAAAGGTTGGGATTAAAAAAAAAAAACTAACGGAAAAATGTGTGTATTTCTACGCCAACCCTGACCCTCACGCAGGAACATTTTGAAGATCTGGGGAACTGGCGACGCAATTGGTGAGGTGGTGAAATGAAGCCAGATTCATGTCATACTTTTAATGTCATCACATATCAGACTTATAATATAATAGCGCTGATCGTGTCCCTCTGTGTGTGAAGCTCAGCGTCAGTCAGGACTCTGGTGCTGGTGCTGGTACTGGTACTGGTACTGGTGCAGCCACGGTGCAGGACACGCCGGGAACCTCCTCTTCACCCACCGTGACAACTGTAGAGTGACTGAAGACAGAAGAAATGAGTGCCAGGCCACTCTACGGAGCCCCTAAAGGGACTCAGATTTTTTTTAAATATATAATGAGTTTTACGCGTATTTTTTCTATTTCCTAGAAAATATATATTTTACTTTCATAATATTAACTCAGTGGATGTACATAATCACTCGCTTGGTCGTTGTTGCACAGATCTCGCCAGAATAAAGGCTGATTTATGGTTCCGCGTTACACCAACGCAGAGCCTACGGCGTAGGTTACGCGGCGATGTGCGCCGTACGCCGTACCCTACGCCATACCCTACGCCGTACCCTACGCCGTACCCTACGCCGTACCCTATGCCGTAGGCTCTGCGTCGATTTAACGCGGAACCATAAATCACCTCCCGAACCGGCGGCTCTTCTCATCCCGAAAACATCAGAGCAAATTTCTTAACAGGCGTTATTTGGATAAACTGAGCCCAGGTTAGGGATGTTAACGGTTACTTTTACGCCTGAAAAAATATTAAAACTTAATAAAGTGGCATATTATCAGCGCTACAGCTGAAATTAAAACAGCTTTTATCTCTGGGCTTCCTGATATGGTGTGACGTATGTGCAAACGTAACTACGCAGTCGCTTACGTACCCGAACGTAAACCATGCAGTGACGTAGCAAGTGGTGTCCCAATCCCTAGGGAACATTACAAGGGCCCTACACCTGTGGCTTCATTTTTAGGGGTAGTGGTAGTGGGTGAGGGCTAGTGGTAGAAAGTAGGGGGTGTATTGGGATTGGCCTTTACTTGTTCAATAGACCAATGAATGAGATGGAGTAGTTGGAGTAAACCATGAAGAGGGATAAAGCTTTAACGCTGTTTGAGATGGTCCTAGAGATCCCCTCTTGAACTTCATGGTGCACAACAGAAATTAAGAAAAATAGTCAGTTACTTATCATTTTCTAGAAATACAGTCAAGCCTCAGGGAACCAAGCGCCGTTGTCTGCTGATCACAGTGGACCAGAAACGTCCTGAAACCTTAACTCTGGAGATGCAGGTTATTGAAATGAAATTGGTCTAAATCTGTTTTCTCCTTCTTTTGCTATAAAAGTGCAGAGGAAGACGATATGAGGAAGACGAGTGCAGAGGGGAGAAGCCAAGTCCTCCCGAGGCATGATGGGATTAGTGGAGGGGCTATAGAGCGATTGCGGCGGCCCTGGATGGAGAGGTTCAGGTGTAGCGGCTCACCCCTGTAGGTAAACAGATTATCAACAATGAGGATAATCTAAAGAAAAGTTCCTGCACTCCACAAACATCCTGGAAAATCTCGACATTCTTCAAACAAATTCCCAGAAAAGGCTTTTTATTGTATAAGTGTTGTGCAGACGGTACAGGTGGCTGCCCTGTGAACCCCACGAGCTCCACAAACCTAATAACACACACAGGAGGGATGACAGGCTTTTATATTAAAAGCCATATATTCTGATGAATTCTTCTCTTTGTGAATTCCTGGCTCTTTGAGAGGACGGTGTCCTCGTGGAAGAGACTGCACACTTCCATTAATAGAATCCACAACGTTCTCCATCAGAGCAAATGGTAGTGAAGACATTTGCACACGTGGATGTGTGAATCTCGGATCATCTATTGACATGGCAGAAAAAGGATTATTAATCAGCCATGCTGATGAAAGAGTCCCGAGAAACACACATGTAAAAAGGGCCAAAAAAGGACCAAAAAACGGTTTTCTTGACTTCACTGTGCAGCTTCTATCTCTTCTGAAAAAACTCTACAGACAGAATTCAAGTTTTTTTGGACTCTTTTCTGGATTTTAATTCAATTCTGATGTTTACCCAGACGATCAGAAATGGGATGAATTGGTAAATTTGTGACATTTCAGGATCGATATATAGTTTTTTTAGTTTTCAGGTGAAGGGGTATATGGGTAAACCTTTGAAGGCTTTGGGTTGTTGTGCTTGTTGCTTGGCAACAACTGAGCAGATGACATCAGCAACAATGATAATCTTCTGATAAGAGGAAACTCTGCAGGTGAGTCAGCTGAGATATTTCATGTATGACTCTTGATATCCACACGGTTCCCGTCAGAGCCGCCTGATCTGACCACATTCAGAAACCTGAACATGTCACATGGTGACAATGAGCCCAGTCGAGTTCGTGAACAGCTTTGATTCATTCGTCACTTTGATTCAGCAGGAAAAGGCTTCGTTTGCCTCCACCGGAGGAATCACAGTGGTCTCACGCAGCAACACCAACAACACCAACAACAACACCAGAAATTCAGATCACGAGATTCTTCAACAAAAGATGCTAGAGCAGCGGCAACATTCCCCCATATCCTTTTTATTTTTCCGTTTTAGGACTGTTATCTGTTTAGTTGGATAAAGGCAGAAAAAAAGATGGGTGAAGTCCTTCCTCGAATTGACACCATCATCGTGTTAAGGGTTGCATGCACAAAAGAGCTAAGAAGCAAAGTAAACCTGTCCTGACCAAGGTTAACACTCAGACGATCAAAGAGCCCCGCTCTTGGGATCCTGGGGTCCTGGAGCTGAGCATAGTGGCAAAGCCTTTACCCGTGTGTGCCTAAAACAGAGATGAATGCTATTATTGTGTCACTTTTCGACATTGTGGGTTGGGAGATGATGTTGGTTGGAAATTGAGCTGCTCTAGTAGATTAATAAAGTAAAAATAGTCCCAAATCAATTTTAATTTCTGAACCAGATCCAGAAATCTTCACCAGTGTCATCACAGACTAAAATCTGTGGTGGGATTCATGGGATGAATTTTCTATGTGGTTATTTTAAAGGAAAAAAAAACACCTAACTCTCCCAACACATTAATTTGTACCAAGATCTTGTAAAGTTTACCAACAAAGAGCCAAACACATCTTCAAATGTCCTTCTCTTTCTCTAGCTAGTGGAGAAGCATCACGATGGAAGAGGAACTGCTGATTCTTTGCTATTTTTGTTGTTTTGCTGTTTGCCGAGATTTCAGGATTGCTTCACCTACTAAAAGTTTGTTGCAGGTCTGAGTTTGTGTTGGATATGAGGCGCAGAGGAGCAGAGCGGTGGGAGGGGAGGAGGAGGATGGGGAGGAAGGGTTGTGAGAAAAGCACACAAGCTCATCCACCAGCGATTCAAATCAATTTCAAAGCAGAGCCGCAAGAAATGTCTGTACCAATGAGACCAAGGTTCCTGGTTCAGAGAAGAACAAGTACACAGAAGTGGAGGAGAGGGGGGGGGCATAAGCGGCCGAGGAAGAAGAAAAAAACTTGGATTCCAACTTGCAAATAAAAAAGCAAAGCAATCAATCATGTCAGAGAACCCTCATTCCTCGCTGCTCCTTCCGAGCAGCGAGGAATGAAATCGGACAAGACGAGAATATGCAAACTTTTTCTACCGTTCTCGCTGGACAACTCAAGGGGGAGGGTAGATGATGGTGTGCGGTTGGGGGTGGGGGGGGAGGGCAGTAGTTCGGGAAAGATAAATGGCCATTCCAGGAGACGATGCAGGGGCCTGTTAAAAGTTTACTGTCACAAATACTAATTAATCGCTGCTGCAGAGGCTATTAATCATATATTAATGAGATGGTCTTTTTACCCTGGCCCGTCCAGGCCTCTTCGAGGCCCCCTGTGGCCCCGGGAAGCCGCGCTGAGCAGAAAGCATCCAGGACTCAATTATTCTTTACACAGACAGACACTTAAGTGAAAGCAGGCAAACAGCGAGGACATTAAAGCTGTCTATGTTTCAACAAGGACTTTTGGTTAATCAGCCGGAGGACCTGATTCAAGCTCCCTGGTTCAGGGGGCATGAAGAAAAAAACCTGCAGAAGTACCAATGTGTCACAACCTCATCCATTTCTGGAGCTCTCGTTCTCATAGAGCAGGAGTCGGGACTGAACTCGTTACCAAGCCAACACTCCAAGGGACTCTAAAACGCTAGATCTGTGGAGCCATTGGGGGAATCATGATTCAAGCTAGAGCCAGTGAAGGAGTAAGGCTTGGGCCTGAGGGGGGCACTGTGCTCCTCAGTCTTGCTCCTAAGGGCCTTTTTCCCAAACACCTGATTTAATGGAACAGTTAACCAGTAGCTTGTCACCGTGGCCTGCACAAATCAGCTAATGACACATTAATTTGAGTCAGTTGAACCAACAAGCTCGAGGACTGGACTGAAGTAAAACACTGCAGTAAACTTTTAACATAACACAAAATGTTTCATTACAGTTTTAATTGGTAGCTATTTTTTCATGATAAATTATTTTCTACTTGGATCGCACACTCTTTTGCAGAACAGTCCCCTGAACATTGATTTGTGATTCGCATTGACCCGCTATGGTGCCACAGTTTAACTCGCCCTGCTGCTGGTGAAAGAGTTGAGAGGAGGGACTTAGTTTGAGTGTTGTGTTTGACAGTTACATAACATTGTGAGTTTCCATACCGATACTGTAAATGATGACGGCAGACCATTTGTGGCGGGGCTCAGGCCTGAAACACCCCGACCCAATTCAACCCCGACTGCAACTCAAACAGGGATTAGTTGTTTAATGTGCGTCAGCCATATGCAATGGCTAGCGATGTGAGCACGAGCATCTTTGATGAGTCTTTGAGATGTTCACACATAACAATCCAGTGCCAACTCCTGACCTGACATCGTATGAAAACGCCCTAAATTCTTTACCACGGCTTCGGTTTACAAAGTTGCATCCAAACAAAACCAGGAGACTTTTGAAATAACGTGGACAGACAGGAAGGAAATGGTCACAAGAAACAAGACTGTTGTTTGGTCTTTTTTGCGAAATTCATCCACAGAGTTTTAGCAGAAACACCTCTTACCCACGTCTGCGGGTGGACGTGTTTTGATTAGTGATTGTTTTGCAGCCATAGGACCATGCACTGCTCCATATACCATCCATCCATCCATCCATCGTCCGCCGCTTATCCGTTCCCGGGTCGCGGGGGCAGCAGTTTAAACAGAGATGCCCAGACTTCCTTCACCCAGACACTTCCTCCAGCTCTTCCTAGGGGAGTACGAGGCGTTCCCATAGTCTCTCCAGCGTGTCCGGGGTCTTCTCCCGGAGGGACATGCCTGGAACACATGGAGGCGTCCAGGAGGCATCCGTCCAGGAGGCATCCGGTACAGATGCCCAAGACTCCTCTCAATGTGAAGGAGCAGCGGCTCGACTCCGAGCACCTCCCGAGTGACAGAACTCCTCACCCTATCTCTAAGGGAGCGTCCAGCCACCCTGCGGAGGAAACTCATCTCGGCCGCTTGTATCCCCGATCTTGTCCTTTCGGTCACTACCCAAAGTTCATGACCATAGGTGAGGGTAGGTACGTAGATTGACCGGTAAATAGAGAGCTTCGCCTTTCGACTCAGCTCTTTCTTCACCAGAACGGTCCAGTATATCGACCGCATAACTGAGGACGCTGCACCGATCCGTCTGTCAATCTCCCACTCCATCGTTCCCTCACTTGTGAACAAGACCCCGAGATACTTAAACTCCTCCACCTGAGGCAGGACTTCTCCACCCACCTGGAGAAGGCACGCCACCCTTTCCCGGTGGAGAATCATGGCCTTGGTTTTGGAAGTGCTGATTCTCATCCCTGCTGCGTCACACTCGCCCTCAAACCGCCCCAGCACATGCTGAAGGTCCCGGTCCGATGAAGCCAACAGGACAACGTCATCCGCAAAAAGCAGAGACAAAATCCTGTGGTTCCCAAACCGGATCCCCTCCGGCCCCTGGCTGCACCTAGAAATCCTGTCCATAAAAATGATGAACAGGACCGGTGACAAAGGGCAGCCCTGCTGGAGTCCAACATGCAGGAACAAGTCTGATCTACTGCCGGCAATGCGAACCAGACTCCTGCTCCGATAATACAGAGACCAGACAGCCCTTAATAGAGGGTCCCGGACTCCATACTCACTGAGCGCCCCCCACAGAATGACACGAGGGACACGGTCAAATGCCTTCTCCAGATCCACAAAGCACATGTAGACTGGTTGGGCATATTCCCATGAACCATCAAGCACCCTGTGGAGGGTGTAGAGCTGGCCCAGTGTTCCGCGATCTGGACGAAAACCGCATTGTTCCTCCTGAATCCGAGGTTCAACTATTGGCCGTATTCTCCTCTCCAGTACCTTGGCGTAGACTTTCCCGGGGATGCTGAGAAGTGTGATCCCCCTATAGTTGGAACACAATCTCCGGTCCCCCTTTTTAAACAGAGGGACCACTATCCCGGTTTGCCACTCCAGCTGCACTGTCCCCTTCCTCCATGCAATGTCGCAGAGGCGTGTCAACCAAGACAGCCCTACGACAGCCAGAGACTTGAGGTATTCAGGGCAAATCTCATCCACCCCCGGTGCCCTGCCACTGAGGAGCTTACGAACTACCTCAGTGACCTCGGCTTGGGTGATGGATGAGCAAGTCCCCGAGTCCTCACCCTCTACTTCCTCAGTGGAAGGCATGTCAGTCAGGTTGAGGAGATCCTCAAAGTATTCCTTCCACCGTCCGATGATGTCCCCAGTCAAGGTCAACAGCTCCCCACCCGCACCGTAAACAGTGCCGGCAGAGTACTGCTTCCCCCTTCTGAGGCGCCAAACGGTCCACCAGAATTTCCTCGAGGCCAACCGAAAGTCTTCCTCCATGGCCTCACGAACTCCTCCCAGACCCGAGTTTTTGCCTCCAGGACTGCCCGAGCCGCAGCTCGCTTGGCCTGCCGGTACCCATCTACTGCGTCAGGAGTCCCACAGGCCAACATAGCCCGGTAGGACTCCTTCTTCAGTCTGACGGCATCCTTTACTTCCGGTGTCCACCACCGGGTTCTAGGATTGTCGCCACGACAGGCACCGGAGACCTTGCGTCTACAACTTCGAGCCGCTGCGTCGACAATGGAGGCAGAGAACATGGTCCATTCGGACTCAATGTCCCCCGCCTCCCCCGGGATCTGAGAGAAGTTCTCTCGGAGGTGAGAGTTGAAGACATCCCTGACAGAGGGCTCCACCAGACGTTCCCAACAGACCTGCACAATCCGTTTGGGTCTGCCTGGTCTGTCCAACCTCCTCCTCTACCAGCGCATCCAACTCACTACCAGGTGGTGATCAGTTGACAGCTCAGCCCCTCTCTTTACCTGAGTGTCCAAGACATGCGTCCAAAGGTCAGATGAAATGACAACAAAGTCAATCATTGACCTCCGGCCTAGGGTGTCCTGGTGCCACGTGCACTGATGGACACCCTTATGCCTGAACATGGTGTTCATTATAGACAAACTGTGACTAGCACAGAAGTCCAACAACAAAGCACTGTTCGGGTTCAGATCGGGGTGGCCGTTCCTCCCAATCACGCCTCTCCAGGTATCACTGTCATTGCCCACGTGAGCGCTGAAGTCTCCCAGTAGAACAATGGAGTCCCCAGTTGGAGCACTATCCAGTACTCCTCCCAGGGACACCAAGTAGGCCGGGTACTCTGCACTGCTGGCAATGCAGAGTATTGTGGCGTAGGCACAAACAACAGTGAGAGAACTTTTCCCAACCCGAAGGCGCAGGGAAGCGACCCTCTCGTTCACTTGTAAACTCCAACACATTGCGACTGAGCTGGGGGCTATAAACAAGCCCACAGCAGCCCGCCGCCTCTCACCCTGGGCAACTCCAGAGTAGTGGAGGGTCCAGCCCCTTTCAAGGAGCTGGGTTCCAGAGCCCAAGCTATGTGTGGAGGTGAGCCCGACTATCTTTAGCCGGTATATCTCAACCTCCCGCACAAGCTCTGGCTCCTTCCCCGCCAGCGAGGTGACATTCCATGTCCCCACTGCGAGGGTTTTAGTCCGGGGATTGGGTCGTCGAGGCCCCGCCATGACTGCTACCCAGCCCACATGGCATCAGCTCATCACAGTCCTTCCTGCGGGTGGTGGGCCTACAGGAAGGCGGGCCCACGTCGCCATTTCGGGCTGAGCGCGGCCGGGTCCCACGGGCAAAGACCCGGCCACCAGGCACTCGCCTTTGAGCCCCAACCCCAGGCCTGGCTCCAGGGAGGGGCCCCGGTGACGCCGGTCCGGGCGACGTAACGGTCCTTGGTTTTTTGTTTACCATAATAAGCTTGTGAACCGCTCTTAGTCTTAGTTTGCCATGGGAGACCCTACCAGGGGCGTAATGCCCCCGACAACATAGCTCCTAGGATCACTCGGGCAACACAAACCCCTCCACCGCAGTAAGGTGGCAGTTCAATGAGGGGTGCTCCATATACCATTATTATAAAGGACATTTATTTGACGTCTAAATATTTTTGTCATGTACTGATGAGTAAATCCGGGGAAATTTCTTTTCGGGACTTTTATCAACCGGCTGCTTCCTTTGAGCCAAAACTGAGGTTTTTTTTAATGTTTTTATGTTTCTGAGACATGTCACCACTTCAATATTTATGTCATGTTTGGTGCATGTCATGTGATTTTGAGACAATTGCTTGTCCTGTGAGAGGTAGAAGATAAGGACATCTTCATCCATGTTGTTACAGTTAATCGAGTTGTGTTTCTCATGTTACATCTTTATCTGTAACTATAACAACTGTCATCATCCAGCCTTAGTCTCTCTCTTTCATTCCTTGTTCAGTCATTTTACATTTGATATGTCGCAGGTACTCGTTGTAAAATATGTGTACCAGATGAATACATGTTTGTCCAGCACGCTGCTGTATTTTATTACGATCAATAACAGAAGCCATGTGGGTCAGAGGGACAGTTGGGGATTAGATTTGGTCACAGTGAAGCTTTTTTCCCATCATCCTTGAGACACCATCAGAATGAAGCCATGCTCTGCATGCATTTCACACAACTGTGTTTTCTCTCGCAGACACAAGTAGCTGCTGAGGTGATTTACATGTCGGGAAATTGCGTCTCCGCCTTTGTTATTAATAGCATGAGACTGTTGAGGGTGAAATATGACACTCCTATGACTGGCTGAGATTAAGTCGGCATGTTTCTGTGGTACAAACAGGGAAACGGGAAGAAAACAGGATTGGTGTGCTCGACCGTGGATAATGATCTTTCATTTATTTGTTTGTTCCACTTCCTTAAATATTAGTGATGCAGTTAGTCAGACTAATGGTGCATCAAACAGTATTATCAAGATCAGTTAGAAACAGAGATGTCATTTTTATTATCCTTCAAAAATATTATTCATTTTCTGCAGTCAGACCCGTAGATTAGGTAAAACCCATTTGTCAAGTAGCCCATGTAGCAACTGGCTGCTGCTGCAAGGCAAACAATGCCTATGCACAATAAAATTGTTATTTACACATCAGAGCTCAAGTCGAAACAATGCCATTTGCTAAGCAGCTAAATTGATGACAGCTAACCATTAACAATAGCCAAGTGTCAGCCTCGTCCCTAATTATTCATAAATGTGTTGCTTATTTGATTTTACCTGATTATGTACATAAAACATCAACCTCTTAAAATGGGTGTCATAGATGTGAAACTATAAGGTGTAAGATCAGGGTGTTACTGTTTAAATTTACAATAATCAAAACCAGAGTAAAAAAATAATAAGCCAGCAGCAGTACAGCTGGACAGTGATCACGTTTCACGGCTTCAGACTGGCGGGTCAGGATTTCTTCAGTGTCTCTTTGACCTCTGAGCTTCCTAGCAGAAATGTTTATCACACATTGGCCATTAATAAACTAGAGGAGTGCATTAAACAGCGCAGGTGTCAGGACATGCTGATGGAGAGAGCCGCAGTGTCGTTCTTGCTGTATGCAGATTAGCCTGCAGGTCAGACAGTCAAGACATGCTGAACTACTGCACGCACATACTAATGCACAAACATACTACTACACACACATACTAATGCACAAACATACTTTTACACACACATACTAATGCACAAACATACTACTACACACACATACTAATGCACAAACATACTAAGGCACGCACACAATAATGCAGTCAAATACTAAAACACAGACAAACTAATTCACACACATAATGTGCACACATAACAATTCACGCAATACTAGTGCACGTACATGGTATGGTACACGCATGATAATGCACACACATATTAATGCACACGGAATGTAAAAAACATACTACTACACACCCACTCTAATGGACACACAGCCTACTAATGCACAAACTTACTACTATACTCACATACTAATGCACGTAAATACTGAAACACAGACAAACTAATTCAAACATATTCTAATGAACACACAAGCTAATATACACACAAGCTAACGTACACACATACTAATGTACACACATGCTAATGCATATGTATACTAATGTACACACATACTAATGCATGCATATACTAATGCACACATTAGATATTCTTGGATATTCTTTCAAGATGACTTGTTATAGCAGCTCCGTCGATTCGTTGCGCTTATTGTCTTGTTTTTATCTGTTGTGGACTAATTTTGGTCCTGTTTTTTTCTGGAAGCATGTTTTTATTACTGGGCGGCATCATGTTTGCTATAACTGTGAGGCTGGCCCTATTATTTCTGCTATTTTTCACCTGGTTTATCACCTCAGCAACCACTGAATCATCAGGAAGCAGATGCGCCGTTGTTATGTAGTGATTGAACTAGCTTCCACAACTAAGGTACTTAAGACCTCCCAATTTTGTTCACTATGCAGCCAGGTAATGTCCAGAATAACCAGGACAGGAGGCAGATACATCACAAAAATAGTTTATTACAAAAATAACATGTAGAATTAAAAAAGGGCTGGACTTGGGCTTTTCACTGCACACTATTATGCAGGTGTAACATACAGTACATTAAGCAAAAGCACACATCATCCAATTGACGGTAAGGGAATAAATAGAATCAGCTCACGCATTCAGGACCCACTACACTCAAAAGGTAACTCAAACCAGTAGAGTAACAATGTCTAAGGAATCACTTGCACGTTCTCAATGTTGGGTTTGCACTGTAACCAAAATATAAGCACACAAAAAACAAAAAGGGGTCACTAAATGTTAGTGTGATAGCTTCCCCAAACCGGCGGCCACTAAGGCACTGTTTGGCGCCTGGTAAATATTGCATTTAGCCCAACTAAAATTAATAACAAAAAAATGAAAACTAAGAAAACAAGAAGGCCCAAAATGAAAACTAATTATTAGGAGGGAAAAAAACAGTGACAGTCACTTCACTCGCAGACAGTCCTTCAAGTAGCTTTACTAGCACCCTGACCAGCAGTTAATAGGTTGTCGCCCTTTAAAGCAACTTTTCCACCTTAATATCATATTTCCAGAGTCATTGTGATGGTACATCAACTTCCAACAGGTTTAATGAACCTCTGTCATGGTATGAGGGGTCTGTATCGCCTTCACTGGCACTATGTAACTTTGAGGAGCATGGTAGGAACCCTGCCACACTAAAAAACTACAGATCTTTACGGCTTTGACTGCTTTACGACATACGTCACTTCCCCCTCCTTCCCGATTCGCAGTCGAGACGAAAATGGGCGGGGCTTGGAGCGCAGAGCTCAGCAGAAGCTGGTAACCCGTTGCTGCGTTGTGGCTGCAGCAGCTCCACACAACAGACGTGGGGAAAATATCGCTAATGGTTTAACTTTTCACCGGTTTCCTGCTCGGAGGCAGAACCACGGAGGCCGAGTATCTGATATAACAGAATAAAAGAGTGAAAGAGTCGTCGGCTCGCTTGGATCGCGGCTGTAACGACCAAACACCTTCCACACAGTACCACAAACCCTCACACAGACCGGGTCGGATCAAAACACGGGTTTTATTCCCCACTTCTCCAGCTAAACGCAGTTGCTGGCCAGCTCTCTGTGGTGCAATTAACCCCAATCTTCAGATAAAACTAGTTTGTTGAGGAAAAAATATTAACTCTATTTGTAGCTACAGAGGAAAAAAATTATCTCACGAGGAAAACAAAAATATTGCTCACGCCTCGGAGCCTCTTCCGCATAATATAGCAGTCAAAAAAAAGAAAAGAGAAGTAAGAGGGATACAAAACATGTACTGTATGTTGTACTATTATACAAATTTATTGAAACACATGGCGAGTCAAACATTTACCAAAGCAGTTGCCAAACACTCCTAAACAAGGTAGCCGGAGACGGTGGTTCTGCAGAACTGCGGCAGTAAATCCTTTCTAAAGAGTGCAGCTGCGACGAGGAGCTCCATTCTTTAGTAGGGATTTCATATGGATCCAAACCGTTAATTATCATTATTTTCTCCATATACCGCTCCCTGGCTTCCTTGTTTAAGGTATCCCGGTAAATTCCAGTTCCTTTCTGGCAGTTTAACATCTTTTATTTGCGTTCCGTCTGTTCACTTGGTGAAACAGAAAAGTCCGGCCCGTCGCGCTGGTGCTCATGAGAAACGTAGTGTTCTTTCTGGTAAAGCACTACCGCTTTTGTCCAAAAGATGGCGCCAAACTCAACAAAAGCTGAAAGTTCCGTTGTGCTGCTTTAAAGTTTTTTTAACTAGCACCCGGACCAGCAGTTACTTTTTGTCAGCGACAGATAAATCATCAACCTCACTCAATGTCCACACTCTCCTGCTCAGCATGCAGATGACTGGAGGTTACACAAATGTCTATTGCCTTTACGGCGCTGAATCTGCCCCAACTGCTGCCGCAGCTTTTCACGACGAATGTTTGGCGTCCCTTCTGCCGCGCGTCTGCACTTCCGCGTCTTGTTCAGGTAAGAGAGAGAGAGAGCGCTGCTTCTGCTCTGCCTTTAAAGGCTCCCCAGGGTCCTAAAACCATCCCTGTTACATTTACAACCGGGAACAGCTGTTAGCCCACTGTAGCCAAGGGAAGCTAACCAACTACAAGCCTGACGTTCAACACGAGCTGAAGAGGAGGAAAAGAGGACGCTGCTCGGGTGTTATGTGCCGGAATAAGAAGAAGTGCTTCAAGCCGACACTCCCCGCCATCATCACCAGGAATGTGAGATCCATTTGTAACAAGATGGATGAGCTAACGGCGCTAACACGGCACCAAAGGGAATACCGGGAATGTAGCATGATGCTGTTCACGGAGTCCTGGCTAACGGAGCAAACACCAGATTCCAACATCACTCTGGACGGATTCCATTTGATAAGGGCAGACAGGACATGGGAGAGTGGTAAGAAAAAAGGAGGGGGGTTTGCTGTGTTTGTGAAAGATAGATGGTGTAACCCTGGGCACATCACTATCAAAGAGGAACTCTGCAATGGGGACATTGAGATGTTAGCTATTAGCATAAGGCCATATTACCTGCCGAGGGAACTCTTGCATGTTATCGCGATAGCTGCGTACTGTATGTCCCTACTTCTGCTAATGCCGACTCAGCCCGCAATGTCCTACACTCCAGTGTAAGCAGGCTGCAAACATAGCATCCACATGCCCTCCTCTTAATTACCGGTGACTTCAACCATGCCTCTCCTTCATCCACACTGCCAACCTTCAGCCAGTATGTCACCTGCATCAAACAAAAAAAAGAGTCATTGGAGACTCGTAGAGCCCAGATATACTTACTGTTGGTGCTTGCGTTCGAGTCCGTTCGCATCCGTTCGCATGCACCGGCAACTCCAACGTCGCTCGCATAGTACGTGAGGAGAGCGCGTCATACTGGCGGTAACCGATTCGGGGCAGTAAGCAGAGCAAAGAAAAGTGATTACATATTTAGTTGTAGCGGTAGTCGCAGCAGTAGTAGCAGTAGCAGATTAGAACAAGAAACAAGTTAACACGACAACATTGGATGAAGAGAAGATTATAACATTGCTTCGGTTGCGATCTCGGCAAAGGAAACGGCGCCAGCGCCATCGGAGATGGTATGTAGGACCATTGAACCAAAGCCGGCAGGAGACTGGAGAGTTCGCCGCCCTTGTCTTGCCCATGCGGGCGATCAACGATGAAAACCACTGGGAATGTTTCCGTATGTCGTCAACTTCATTTGAAGATCTTTTGCATCAGATTACCCCAGTGATTCAGCAAGAGACCACACACAGCGTGTCCGTGACCGCAGCAGAGCGGCTGGCTGTCACCCTGCACTTCATGGTGACCGGGATGAGCTATCGAGCTGTAGCAGCCAGCTACAAGCTTAGAGCAGCCACAGTGGGACGTATCATGCCTGAAGTATGCTAGGCTATCTGGACTGCTCTCAGAGATGAATTCGTGGCCCACCCCAGGATTAATGGTTGGAGTAAAATAAGACTTCAGTGAGTTGTGGCAGTTCCCCAACTGTGTCGGAGCCATTGATGGGAAACACATCCAATTCCGTGCTCCCGTCAAGAGTGGGAGTAGTTTTTATAACTACAATGGCTACCAAAGCATCATCCTGATGGCGGTGTGTTATACCAGGTACAGTTCACTGTTGTGGACATAGGCGCTTCTGGGCGTGAGAGTTACTCAGGGGTGTTCACAAGAAGTGCCTTTGGGTCCCAGCTTATCCAGGGGAACCTTTCCCTACCACCACCATCTGCCCTACCTGGAAGTGAGGTGCTCTGTCCTCCAGTCTTTGTAGGTGACGAGGCATTCCCTCTAAAGATTAATTTAATACGACCATATTCAGGTTACGACATTCATGTTGTATATATCAAGTTTATGATTTGTGATTTGGAATAGCATCAAGTAACGATAAATCCCAATTACTTTATCAGGCACCAACTTGTCTGCCGAGCAGCGGGTTTACAACTACTGCCACTCCAGAGCACGACGAGTAGTGGAAAACGCCTTTGGCATCCTGGCTGCGCTGTGGAGGGTGTTTGGGAAGGCCATGGAGTGCAGTGTGGAGACAGCAGAAGTTGTGACAAAGGCGTGTGTTGCTGTCGACAACTATCTCTTTGGTCTGGACCTGGCCGGGTACATCCCCAGCACCTCCTCCCCACAGGATGCCTCTCTGCTGAGCGGGCCACAAAACTTGGTTGTGAGGTGCGGAACCACCTCATGAACCATTTTCAGACAGAGGCAGGCAGGATGGCTTACCAGGACACTGTGCTACACAGAGGCACACTACAGTGACTGTCACCAATTGTTGTTTTTTAGTTCCTTGTTTTCATCATTTGAATAAACTTGTTTCCATTCATCTCTTTGTGCAACCTTTATTCAATTCAATTCAATTCAATTCAATTTTATTTATATAGCTTCTAATACAACAAAAGTTGTCTCTAGACGCTTTCCAGAGACCCATACCCAGAACATGACCCCCGAGCAGTTATTACATAAACAATGGCAGGTAAAAACTCCCCTAGTGGGAGAAAAACCTTAAGCCAAACAGTGGCAAGGAAAAACTCCCCTTTAGGAGGGAAGAAGCCTTGAGCAGGACCAGGCTCATAAGGGGGGACCCTCCTGCCGAGGGCCAGACTGGTGGGTCAGGGACGGCAACAGCACAGCAGGCAGGTGGAAGCAGCAACGGGATGACCAGGGGTGGGGACTGCAGGCCAGCATGCAGCTCCTGAAGCTCCGGCCCAATCATCGAGTCCCAGGTTGGGGTGCAGGGTTGGGGAAAGGTTGAGAAGGGGCAGGGCCAGGGAGAGGAGTCTTGACGGACAAACCTCTCCCCCGCCTGCCCGGGCCGTTACCCTGCCCCTCTCACTCCCACGCTGCAGGATCCGGTTTCCGGCAAAGGATGCTGCAACATGGACAAAAGAGAAAAAAGGGAGGAGAAGGGGGGGCCAGCACAAGAAACTACAGGAGCGACTCAAACACACTAGAGTTTACACTACCTAGAGATTTACCAACACCAGCTAGAGGTCTACTAAACACTAACTATAGGCTTTACTAAACAGAAATGTTTTAATTTAGTTTTAAAGGTGGAGGTGGTGTCAGCCTCCATAACCCAGATTGGAAGTTGGTTCCATAGTAGTGGTGCCTGATAGCAGAACGCCCTCCAAATCTACATTTGGATACTCTAGGAACTACGAGTAAACCTGCACTCTGAGAACGGAGAGCTCTGACAGGAACATAAGACACTATCAGATCTTGCAAATAATGCGGAGCTAAGCCGTTTTGGGCTTTATATGCAAGTAATAACATTTTTAATTGGATTCTGAATTTTACGGGTAACCAATGGAGCGACGCCAACACTGGAGAGACGTGGTCTCTCCTGCTGAATCCTGTCAGTACTCGTGCTGCTGCATTTTGGATCAGCTGGAGCCTATTCAGCAAATTACATTTGCTTTTCCTTTCACTTTATCAGTGGTTAGGTGAAAAATCCTAAACAAAAACATAAATAAATCCACCGTGCAGTGTTCGCCTCCACCTCTGCAGCCGACTCCGCCTCCACCTCCGACTCCGCCTCCACCTCCGACTTCGCCTCCCCCTCCGCCTCCGCCTCCACCTCCGTCCCAGGAGCCGTCGCCTGGCGCCTCTCAGCTGCGGCGCCACCAGCGCTGCCGTGGTGAACCTCAGACGGGGTGCAGGGGTGGGTCGCTCCGTCGGCCCCGCCGTCTCGGGAGCCGTCGCTTGGCGGCCCGCAGCTTCTGCCTCCTGGCCTCTCAGCTGCGGCGCCGCCAGCTCCTTCCGCGCTGCGGCGGCGAACCTCAAGTGTGGCGCAGGGGTGGGTCGCTCCGCGGGCATCAGCGCCGCCAGTACAGCGAGCTGATACTCGCCCTGGTCCCGGAGCAGGGCGGCCAGGTCCGCCATGGCCTGGGCGAGCGCGTCCAGAGCCCGCTCCGTGCCTCCCTTGTCCATCCCATCGGGGCCCACGTTGGGCGCCAGTGTAGCAGTGTGAGTGCCACGGGGGCCCGACCGACAGGATGGAGAGGACACGGAGTTTAGTGCAGAACCCTTTTTATTCACCAAAGCCCGCCACACGTGCCCAAGCACAGCAACACACCGATCACCAGCATACCACCAGCAGCTCCTCCGACTCCTCGCTGCTGTCCAGCTCTGCCTTATAAGCAGGCAGGGTGGAGAGCGGCAGCCACTCAGGCGGATGGGACACAGGTGCGTGTGTCCCATCAACCTCTCCACCCTGCCACAGGCGCCTTGCAGCATCTGGAGGTAGATCCTGCAAGAACATCCCCACATACAGTAATTTCCAAAACTAGTGTGAATGTTTTTCCCTGCACGCCTCTCCTCCCTGAGCTCCTGAAGATGCTGGAGCAGGGTTGTGTCCGTTGGATCGGAAACATGGCCCCGCTTCCTTTTCTGCCTTGGACCCGATGGTGTAGCAAGTGTGCATGACGGTGTGGTCATGGCTGATGCCGATGGCTCGTCAGTAGTAACAAATACTTAGTCCGTTGGTTCAGGTGAGGCAGAGGACTCTGTGAGGCTTGGTGTGGAGCAGGGACCTGACATAACAGTTTATGATTGACACAACTTAGCTAAGTGATACTTGGTAAACACAAACACACATGTAGGCAATTTATTAATTTTATAATCATCCTTTACATCTCCATATGTTTGGTAACACCACTAAATCTACATCTGTGTCAGTTATAACTTTACAATATGCAATAGCAGCATTTCCGTCGTTAAAAAAAGGCTATGCTGTACAGCTATGCTATGCTATGTCGGTCGAACGATGACTGACAAACTTCTGCAGCCAGCTCAAACGTCTGACGATCGGTGGACAAAACAGCCCATCCGCACCATCGCCGCTGCGTCTGCCCTGCATCTGCCCTGCATCTTCTGATGAGTGCGGACATAACGGTCACGCAGTAGCTTCCTTTTGCCTGCCTGTCTCCATATTTGCACCCAGGACTGTGCCGATTTGCCGCCAGCTGTTTTGGCAGGCATGCTTGTCACTGTGCAGTGGCAAAGTCACATCATAGATGTGAAGATATCAGCGAACCTGCTCAGCCAGCTTCTCCATAAAAAACACTTCGCCATTTTCCGACCTCCGCGCCATCACTTGAACGTGCACGTTGACGCGTCAAATGAACGCAGGATACGCGGCCATGATGCATACGCGTACACATTCTGAACTGCAAGTATATCTGGGGTCTTAAGGACTGTTTTGACCCTACGGTGTGGGATGTGTTCTGTGAGGACTATGGGGAGGACATTGGCAGTCTCACCAGCTGTGTCACAGACTACATAAACTTCTGTGTAGACTCCACCATACCCACCAAGAGTGTTTGCAAACAGCAAACCATGGATCACTCGTGACATTAAAGACCAGCTCAAGGACAAAAGGAGGGCCTTTATGTCAGGAGACAGGGACTGGTGCCAGCGGAACCGCCTCCAGATTAATGCTGGGAAAACAAATGAGCTGGTCGGCGCAAAGTCCCCCCTCTCCGATGGACATCCAGGGAACGGACAAAGGGGATAGTGGACTCTTACAAGTACCTGGGTGATCACCTGAACAAAAAACTTGACTGTACTATAAACACCCAGGCACTGTACAAGAAATACCAAAGACTCCACCTGTTGCGCAGACTGTGGTCCTTTGGAGTGAGGGACGGCCTCCTGAGGACCTTTGGAGTGAGGGACGGCCTCCTGAGGACCTTCTATGACTCTGTGGTGGCGTCAGCCATCTTTCATGGTGTAGTCTGCTGGAGCAGCAGCATCACTGCAGCACAGAGGAAGAGACTGGACCAAGTGGTGAAGAAAGCCGGTTCTCTCCTGAGTAGCAGTTTCGATCCTGTGGCGGTGGTCGGGGAGAGGAGGATGGTGGCTAAGCTGTCCTCCATCATGGACAATGTCTCCCACCCCCTTCATGAGACTGTCAGAGCCCTGGAGAGCTCCATCAGCAACCGGCTTCATCACCTGCGATGCGTCACAGAGAGGCATCGCAGGTCCTCCCTCCCCGCTGCCATCAGACTCCACAACCAGGCCTGCTCACAGTAGTAAACTGACAACGGACAATAATGAAGTGCAATAAGATGTGCAATATCTTTCTACTTCATACATATCCTACCTGTTTTCTTTCTTGTACTGCACTATTTTATTCCACTGTATATACTGTTTATATTTTTTAATTATAGATTTTTTACTATATGTGTGTTGTGTGTACCGCTGCTGCTCAAAGCAAATTTCTCAATTGAGGGATGAAAAAAGGACTATCTAATTCAATTTAATATAATATAGTTTACTAATGCACACGTTATTGCACACACATACTAATGCACATAAATGCTAATGCAGACACATGCTAATCCACACACATGCTAATGCACACACATACTAATACACAAACATGCTAATCCACACATACAGTATTGAACACACATGATAATGCATGCATATACTAATGTATACAGATGCTAGTGCACACATATACCAATGTACACGCATGCTAAAGCAAGCATATACTGTACTAATGCACACACATGGTAATGCAGCCATATACTAATGCACACACATAGTAATGCCCACACATGCTAATAAATACACATATACTAATGTATACACATACTCATGCTAATGCACACGTATAGTAATGCACACACATACTAACGCACACATACACTAATGCACACACATGCCAATGCATACACATATACTAATGTAAACACATACTAATGTAAACACAATTTAATGTACATACACATACTAATGTACAAACATAATAATGGAAACTCATGCTAATGCACACACATACTAATGTACACATATACTAATGATCACACATGTTAATGCTCACAAATACTAATGCGCATACGCTAATGCATACACCTGCTAATGTAGGCACAAGTTAATGTACAAACATACTAATGCACACACATGCTAATGTACACACATACTAATGCACAAACATACTAATGCACACACATGCTAATGTACACACATACTAATGCACAAACATACTAATGCACACACATGCTAATGTACACACATACTAATGCACACACATGCTAATGTACACACATGCTAATGTACACACATACTAATGTACAAACATACTAATGCACACACATACTAATGCACACACATGCTAATGTACACACATACTACAGCACACACATGCTAATGTACGCACATGCTAATGTACACACATACTAATGCACACACATGCTAATGTACGCACATGCTAATGTACTATACTAATGCACACTCATGCTAATGCACACACATACAAATGCACACATATGATAATTCACTACAACACTACAACACAGAAACAAATTTGCACACCTACTTATGCATGCACAGTTGCAAGTTTTAAACTTACTTTACATCACCTGCTTTGACGCACACCACCATGAAAGTTAAAGCTTAGTGTGGTACAGCTTTATGGATACTTAAGCAGACAACAGACACGACGCATTGATCCAGACTCCAGAATGATGATGTTTATGGGTGAATTCACTGAAATTAACTGGATTTAACTGCACTCATTTTTTTCATTGGTAGAATTTAAGTGAACTTTTTCCAGCCTAAATTAAAAAAAACAATATGAGATGCATGAATCTTTCAAAATAAATGAGTGTTTTTCAGAGGTCTTTGAAAGTAATGAAATTAAAATTGTAATATTCTATAAAAGTCATAGCTAACATATCCAAGCTACCTTAGATTAAACAAGCTTCATGTTTGCAAACTGTATCACAACTAAGGTTTAAAGCTGCTTCTTACACCCCACATCTGAAAATATTGAATTAATAAAAACTACTTTATAAATGCAATTCCCTTCCATGTATTTTTTGAATTTGAATTCAAAGCACGGTGGCTTATGGTGCTTTTATACTAGTACCTACTCAGCGCGACTCGACTCGCCACGCCTCGTCTCGACTCCACTCGCCTTGTCCTCGTTTGTTTTTAGACACCCAGATGAGAAGTAGGAGGTTGGAGCGAAGCTGCTGTGACGTATTTGATTGTGTGATCTAAACGAAGAAGACAACAACACTAAAGATGTATAACCTGGAGGAGATGATAGAATAGAATAGAATAGAATAGAAAGCCTTTATTATCATTATATTTCTACAATGGAATTAGGCAGCAGCTCCGTCAAAGTGCAAAACAAACGCAAGACTATATAATCAAGTAAACTGTACACAACAAAAATGAACAAGAAAAAGTAAACATAAATATATATATATACACTATAAGGAAAGAGTGAGTGGGAGAATAAAATAAAAATGTACATGAATGTGCTGCCTGGTCTTTGGCCTGTGTTCGATATCAAGTTAAAAAATTAGAGTGAGAGAAGCTTCCAGCGGCAACGCTTTTTTTTTTGTTAGTTTGTCTCGGCGCTGCTGAAAAGTCAGCTGGAGTCGTGAGCAGCTATGAAGAGACAGAGCTCCTGGTAGATCTGGTCGTTCCTTATCTCCGTCTAGATCCCTTTTTAATTCTCTCCTCAGCACCAGGTTTATGAACATCTGCACCTCAGAGTTGGATCAGAAACAGACTTTTGCGCTGCCATTGCCTGTCGAATAAAATGAACAAGAAGCCACGAGTCGCTCTTTCACTGATTTCCGCTTCCTGAATCAGGCGTCTGACGGTCCTGCCCCCCGACTATGTGGAGTTTGCGTGTTCTCCCCGTGCTTGCGTGGGTTCTCTCTGGGTACTCCAGCTTCCTCCCACAGTCAAAAACATGCATGCTATGTAAATTGATGATTATAAATTGCCCGTAAGTGTGAGTGTGAGTATGAATGTTTGTTTATATGTGGCCCTGTGATGGACTGGTGACCTGTCCAGGGTGAACCCCTGCCTCTTGCCTGAATTTAGCTGGGATAGGCTCCAGCAGACGCCGGTGATTCTGCAAAAGACAAAGCCCTATCCCTATCAGGGGCCCTTGGTTCGAACAGTTCGATGTGTATGGATGGGTCCACATGTCTTGTAATACCACTTTTTCCCACTAGAGGTGCACTTCATCGTGTCTGTCATGTGATATACTGACCCTAATTGGTAAGAATAGGTACTCATGTCTAAACAACTTGTGACCATTCCACCAAATTGTCTTACTTCATGTAGTTTCTATATTCTCTCCAGCATGTTCTGGGTCTGCCCTTCGGCCTTCTCCTGTTTGTACATTTCAACTGGTTCCTCTTGGTGTCATCATGGCAGAGCTGAGCTTCCAAAATGATCCAAGGGGCGATGTTGTTGGGGTAAATGTTCCTGGTAGCACCCCCTAGATTCAAACCTGGGGAATGGAATAAAAACAGGCAGCACAATATTTTCATATATAATGTTTTACTCAGTGAGAAGACAAAAGAACTAAACTAAACTAAAATAAATTTAAATAATTTTTCTATTAAAATAAAATGAAAAGATAAAGACACATTTTAGAGGGTTAAACGCTTTTCATTAACATCTGAAACCTGGTAATGATTATTGTACACTGGTATCTCAAAGAGGCGTTTGTCCACAGGCTCTTCTACTTGCACCGAGGCATCACAGATGTGAGGTCGTCCTCCACCAAGTACCTCTCCTGCTGTCTTAGATCAGAGCACAACTTTTAATTTCCCTTTAATCCGCTGAATTATGGATGGGACTCAAAGTCCAATCTGAGACTAATGATCATAACTAAGCACTCAGGCAGCCATCAGGATGGTTGGGACACATTTAAACCACAGGCCTGAACAGAATCCCATTTCCAGTGACGACCTCCAGACTGTGATACCCCCCCTCCCATCAGGTGATCTGACATAATAAACATGCGACCCTGTGGCCAGGTTTGTCACAGATATGTCCTTTAACAGCACACATTCTCTTTAATTGGTTTGGTGAGAGCGGTCCCCCGCTGTAATTACCCCCCCTCCCAAACAAAGCAGGCGTGTCGGCACAAGGGGTGTCGGCCCCGATCTGATGGGCGCGTTCGCTGTCATTCAGACATCACCTGAGAAGGGGGACACTCATACATCTCCCTCATGCGCCCCATGGGGGGCTGAGATGGCTTAAAAGCAAGCTGGTCCCAGGAGACCCATTGACCTGAGGACAAAAGATGGAGGGGGTGTGGAGCTCGGGCATGGCGGGGGGAGGAGGGCCCTCTGAGCTCTGCTGTCAGAGCTGCTTTAATGAAGGACACGGCGCTGCAGAGCTGCAGGACAGCAAAGAGCAGCAGTGACAGGGCCGTCATCCCATCTGACCATTTTGGTCGAGAAATGTGACCTGAAGACACTAAAGAAGTGTGAAAACACACTCAGAGGAGCAGGGTTTGAGCTGAAACCCGAGGCGTTTTTAGATTAGATCCCACTATTATTGCTGGATGATGAACACGTGTTTAACGCAGTTGAGGGCAGGGAAGGTAAGGCGTTACCCGTGTCAGATGTATGCAAGATGTGTGGGCGTGAGGAATGACGCGTTTTCCCTACACCAGCGATATTCATACGCCGTCAGACAGGTGTAATTTTTCAAAATGAGGATGATGAACATCAGGATGAGTGTTTTTTTGGGCCGGGTTCTGCTACTTGCTAAGCCCCAGTTTCTCATTTTTGTGGCCAGTCGTTCAAACAATGGACCATCCTTTGTGGTTCTGGACATATGCAGGTTTATGGCGTCTTCGGCTCCAAACCTGCTGTCCTTGTCTCCCGATTTACTCATCTTGCAAATATAGGCCCTACCTGTGATATCCTAATGCTGTTGTTACTCTCTTCAACTGTTAAATATTTTATTTAGAAAATAAAATACCTCCCCTAATGTTGTACTCAGGTTACATGATCAACTCCTCCTACTACCCGCCACCTGAGTTAGTTCTGTTTACATCAGACCTGACCCGCAGTTAAGTGTACCCTCGGCGGAGAGTTTTTCATTGGGTAGCTTGACACGCTATCCTGCGTCAGTCAATGTAAAAAGGACAGGCAACACGCTAAATCCACGCTTTAAACGTGGGGTATCTGCCCATGTAAAAGGGACAAGTGACTTCTGGGAAAATGCACACATTATGAAGCAGCTAAAAGACAAGGCGAGGATCAATTAAATTAAATTAAATTAAATTTTATCTATATAGCGTCTATTACAACACAAGTTCTTTCTAGGCACTTTCCAGAGAGCCCGAACATGACCCCTGAGCAATATCACCGTAACCTTGTGGCTAACATTCTAGATCTGCAGGTACTGCTACTTCTACTGCTACTGCTACTGCTACTACTGCTGCTGCTGCTGCTACTGCTACTGGTCCTGGTACTGGTAGTAGTGCTGGTACTGATAGTGTTACTAGCACTGGTGATGGTACTAGTACTGTGTCATCAGATTCCTTCGATCAAATAGCTCCGTACCTGTGGCAGGGTGGAGGAGCAGCAGCCACTCAGGTGATGGGTCACAGGTGTGTCCCATCAACCTCTCCACCCTGCCTGCCTTTATAAGGCATGGCTGCATAATTTGCCAGACGATGTGACAATGATTTTTTTTCTTTCTTAAATATAAGTCACAATAACAGACAAAACATTATTAAACATTTTAAACATACCCATCAAACACTCTCAGTGCTGAAGGAAAAGGTAAGGGAAACTACACACAACACATAGTTGGAGTCCAGTTCATGTAAGAAGTTTGGATGCATGGTTTAGAGCAGGGGTGCCCAATCCTGGTCCTCGAGAGCCCCTATCCAGCATGTTTTAGATGTTTCCCTGCTTCCTCACACCTGATTCAAATTACTCGTCATCATTAGCTTGTCATAAAGGTCTGGACAGTTCTGTTGTTGAAACAGCTACTTTTATCACAGTGTGCTGAAGCAGGGAAACATCTAAAACATGCTGGATAGGGGCTCTCGAGGACCAGGATTGGGCACCCCTGGTTTAGAGCTTCTTTGATGAAAGAGACTCAAATGTTTGAAGTGTCCAGTTCATTAGAAGTATCTGCTGATATGAATGAAACCTTGCCTAGAGGACATCTCTGAAGACATCCAGTTATGAATAGTTGATCTGCATTTAACTGGAACAATACAAAGTCATCTCAAAGTGTTCAGACATCCATCAGTCCACAGTTAGACACACCATCTAGAAATGGAGACAGTTCTGTACCATAGCTTCTCTTCTTACATATGGGTTCCCAGCCAAGATGGTTCCAAAAACTCAACCCAGAATCATTAATGGGGCAAAGAAGAACCCAGGAGGAACATCTAAAGGCTTGAAGACATCTCTTTTCATAAGGTGTTAATTGAACAGGCAGGATATTCATCCTAACAGTGAAGAGACCTGAACCCCACGGATGCTGAGGAGGGATCTCAAGAGAGCCTCTGATTCACACCAGACATCCTACAAAGGCGTTGGAAGCAGTTCTTGAGCAAGGAATGGTCTTCTTCATCCATGTTTGTCCAGAATGTGGTGTTACATCGTCTTGTTGAAACATTTGTGGACGACTCTTGGACAGATGTGGTCTTACAGACAGCAGATTTATCTGACCACGAACATGGTTCAATGTGTTTTGGTCCATCCCAGAGTCCAGAGATGCAGTCCCTCTCCCTTGATCGGGTAAACATCACACTTCTTTTTAACAAAGTTAAGTTGCCAATGTCGAGTATGAATAAGGCTCTGTATTGAGGTGTTAACAAAAGTTTCTATGGTGACCGTCGTCCATGTGGTTCAGTCAGCGTTTGCTAGTTCTTGGTTTCAGGTGTCCAGGTTAGACCTGCCTTCTTGTCCTTTACACACTGAAATCGCCCCAGACTCCTGGAGAGGTTTAATGAGATTCTGCTCTGGAGAATGAAACATATGTAAATCCCTTTCAGGTTTGAAACATTTCCACCATCTTCTTACAGATTTGTTAATGAAGTGGAGATCATGTGTCTGTCTTTGTTCCTCGAAGACTCAGCCTTTCATGAAAACTGCTTTTGCTCTAAATCAAAATAATAACCTGCTTTTTTTACCTCCTCTTCAATACTTCATTGCCTTGGTACCAGTTTCTTCTTCTGAAATTCAAAAACGATTGTGTAGCAATACATTAAACGAGGGAAGAAATGGAAGTCAAAGTAACTGTAACATTTACTGTACTTTATTTTTATTTGCATGCATACAGTTCCAACTTTTTTCTGATTTGGGGTCTTAAATGTTGGGAGGATGAACGGTTTAATCGTCACCTTTGGTCAGAAGCAGTTTCAGAGGGCTCATTTCAGATGACGTCTCCAAAGTCATGATGTTGTAGTCGGGATAAAACCTGATGAGGTCTGCCATAAAGGACAGGGGGACTCGGCTATGTGTGTGTGTGTGTGTGTGTGTGTGTGTGTGTGTGTGTGTGTGTGTGTGTGTGTGTGTGTGTGTGTGTGTGTGTGCGCGCGTGCGCGTGTGCGCGTGCGTGTGTGTGTGTGTGTGTGTGTGTGTGTGTGTGTGTGTGGTAATGTTAACAGTACTGTTATGATAGGTTGGGTAGAGGGCCTTTGATGACACGCTTAATGAGAGGTCTGAGGGAGCAGCTCAGCAGGGTGACGGGGGAGACCTCCCACATCAAACAGCGACCCACGTCTCCCCCATGTGTCCCCCCCTCCCTCCCTGAATACCCTTCGAGGACTCGGAGTAGACGAGGACATGAAGTTTCATCACTGATTCTGCTTCACTTTGGTTGTCGAGACAAGGATGTTCATTTCAATTCTGACAATCATAAAAAATGTAAACATCTGACGAGTTTTTCATAAACAAAAGACACTGACATAATTAACCCTAAATATGAGTTTTGAAACAGAGAGAGGTGGATGGATGGATGGATGGATGGATGGATGATGGATGGATGGATGGGTGGATGGATGGATGGGTGGGTGGATGGATGATTGATGGATGGATGGATGATGGATGATGGATGATGGATGGATGGATGGGTGGATGGATGGATGGGTGGGTGGATGGATGGATGGGTGGATGGATGGATGGATGGATGGATGGATGGATGGATGGATGGATGGATGATGAATGGGTGGGTGGATGGATGGATGGATGGATGGATGGATGGATGGATGGATGGATGGATGGATGATGGATGGATGGATGGATGGATGGTGAATCGGTGGGTGGATGGATGGATGGATGGATGGATGGATGGATGGATGGATGGATGGATGGATGGATGGATGGATGGGTGGATGGGTGGATGGATGGATGGATGGATGGATGGTGAATCGGTGGGTGGATGGATGGATGGATGGATGGATGGGTGGATGGATGGATGGATGGATGGATGGATGGATGGTGAATCGGTGGGTGGATGGATGGATGGATGGATGGATGGATAGGTGGATGGATGGTGAATCGGTGGGTGGATGGATGGATGGATGGATGGATGGATGGATGGATGGATGGATGGATGGTGAATCGGTGGGTGGATGGATGGATGGATGGATGGATGGATGGATGGATGGATGGATGGATGGATGGATGGATGGATGGATGGATGGATGGTGAATCGGTGGGTGGATGGATGGATGGATGGATGGATGGTGAATCGGTGGGTGGATGGATGGATCGATGGATGGAAGGATGGATGGATGGATGGATGGATGGATGGATGGATGATTGGGCTGGAGCTTCGGGAGCTGCATGCTGGCCTGTGGTCCCCACCTCTGGTCATCCCGCTGCTGCTTCCACCTGCCTGCTGTGCTGTTGACGTCCCTGACCCACCAGTCTGGCCCTCGGCAGGAGGGTCCCCCCTGATGATCCTGGTCCTGCTCAAGGTTTCTTCCTCCTAAAGGGGAGTTTTTCTTGCCACTGTTTGGCTTAAGGTTTTTCTCCCACTAGGGGAGTTTTTACCTGTCAGTGTTTATGTAATTACTGCTCGGGGGTTCGTGTTCTGGGTCTCTGGAAAGCGTCTAGAGACAACTTTGGTTGTATTAGACGCTATATAAATAAAATTGAATTGAATTTAATTGAATGGATGGAAGGATGGATGATGAATGTGTGGATGGATGGATGGATGGATGGATGGATGGATGGATGGATGGATGGATGGATGGATGGATGGATAGATGGATGGAAGGATGGATGGATGATGGATTGATGGATGGATGGATGGATGGATGGATGGATGGATGGATGGATGGATGGATGGATGGATGGATGGATGGATGGATGGATAGATGGATGGAAGGATGGATGGATGATGGATTGATGGATGGATGGATGGATGGATGGATGGATGGATGGATGGATGGATGGATGGATGGATGGATAGATGGATGGAAGGATGGATGGATGATGGATTGATGGATGGATGGATGGATGGATGGATAGATGGATGGAAGGATGGATGGATGATGGATTGATGGATGATAGATGGAGAGAATAGTACCAAACGAAAAAATAGTACCAAACCAATTGTAACCACTTTGAGCCTGTTGGTTGGAGCTGGGTTGTCTGTCTGTCTCATGTGTCCAGAGCAGCTTCTCCTACATCTGCACGGACCAAATCCAGAAAGATCCAACCCAGAAGAACCAGAACATTTATGCATCTAAGAGAATTAGAATCAGGACGGCTGGTCGGGATAACAGTGAAACAGCAAGTCTCTAGACGAAGCTTTCTCACAATGAAGTAAAGTGTTCCAACGTTTATGAGATAATACACAGAAGTCAATATTATTTAACAAATATTCTCAGAATTTACTCATTTTGACAAAGTGATAAACTGTAAATCCAATCAAAGTGAAGATTTTATGTGATCATAAATATTATACACTGAACTGGACTGTGGTGAACAAGATCATCATTTGAAACCAAAATAAGTGTGTTTAAGTAACTGAAATAAAATGAATTTGATTAGAATTAAATTAAATGTAATAAACAATTGAATGACTGTATGTTGTTCTATAATTAAGATGGATGGATAGATAGTTCAATGGTATGGAGATGTGTTTGGTTTTGGTACGAGTTGGTACTGAAGCTGAGCTCGTTTGAAGCGCTGCCGCTGAATGTTGCATCAAGATTTTTGATTAAAAAACGACCGATCTGCCTCTGGACGCTCTCCAGGAAGATGTTAGACTTCTCACCTTCATCAAAGTGCAAAGATTCCTGTTTTTACTATAAATGTGTCAATGATTTCTAGTTGATATTAAAATAATCATCCTGGATGATGATGATTTAATTTCTTCATCATGAGAGGTAAAACCACCTCCTCAATGAGAACATAGATGGGTAATTATCAACGGTCTGGAAATGATGTCATCCTCTGATGACTTCAATAATTGTGAATTTTTCTTTTACAATTTTGTCAAAATGATGACACCAAACTAAACTTTCCACCTTCCTCTGAACACATTCAAACAGTTTTAAGTCTGATCACTAAAGTCTAGCCGTCACCACCTGACTAATCAGAAAAGACTTTATGATTTAATGGTATGTGATGCGTTTATTTCCAGCTGAACGCTCCCTGCTTTCTGGTATTTGATGGCGGGTTTCCTGCAGCTGTGCTCTTCAGGAGCTGATCTGTGATTCTTTGAGTTAAAATGTTGTGTTTTAATATTACCCTTTAAACCACAACCTAAATTAACGGATTGTAACGTGTGAAGTGTAATGATGGATGAGCGTACGAGTCAAACAAACGGCGGGCGCTGTGCGGAGCCGCGGGAGGACAAACACGGCTCTTCACGTGTGTGGATCGGAGTCCGGCTCTCACAAGTTTACTCAGCTTGGGAATTACGTCTCGCAGATGGCTGCTTGGCGAGCGGATCGGGCTCATGTCACAGGGGGAAAATATTATTGCAGCGCTGACCTCCGTTTGAAAGCGCTCTGGATGGGAGCGTTTTCTGGGAGTCCTGACCTCACAAGGCATCACCAGTCTCATCAAAGCCCAGCCTCGCCGCGCACCACCACTTCACAACACTTTGGAACAGCGAGAAACAAACACATGCTAACGGCGCAGAGCCGCTCTCTCTGTTTGTGCCTCAGGAATTACTGGAACAAAAGTTTTTCTCTCAGGTCACAGCAGTTAAGTAACTATTTGAGGACACGGAGGACCGCGGCGTGTTTTCTCAACGAGCAAAAATCTCTGTGGTATTGACTCTAGAGCATGCTCCGCTGCCCAACATCCCTCCACAAATTCACTTCAAAGTGTGTCTGCTGAAGGGAAAGCTTGGGAAGTATATTTGAAAACCCAGCGTGACATCGCTCTCCCGCCATCAGCTGGAAGACGAAGGAGAGCGAAGGGGAAGAGGAGGCAGAGTTTCTCACCGCCGTTTGTCTCCAACGCCACTTCTTCCTGCAGTTACAGAGAGATGACAGTGATGGAAGTTTAATGGGATTCTACTGGGAATTTTCAGAAGCTTGATTAGTTTCAGACGCACAGAGAGACGCTTTCACAGACTGGATGTTTAGCATTTACACACGAGGCTGGAACAGTCTCACATGATGTAGATTTAATGGAAACGTTCCACCGGTTGATTGCAGAACTCCCAGGACCAAAGCGCCGGCAGAAACGAGGCCTCGGAGCTGGGAAAGGCTCACTTCCACTTTCTCACCACAACAGACGGTGTCCAAACGTCTCGCAATCAGTTTTCTGCACAGCGTGGTCACATGTGATGCACACCGAATGAGTACCATCTCAGCAGCACTGAAACATACCTCCAAGTTCAAAACAACCCGACGCAGAACAGAAACCTAATTGTTCTGACGAGGATCGGAGCAGCCGAGGGCGTGGGCGCCGCCCTGAGGGCCATGAGCTGTTTCACGCTTGCGTTCAACGCTCCGGCAAGAGAAAGAAAGATGAAAGCTTCGAGATCATGTGATAACTCTGCAGTATTCTGCTTACTGTGTCACTGTGCTTTCTTCTCTCTCTACAAATAATAAGATGAGCTGCAAATGCATATTGTTAGTGGAGCAGAGCAGACCGTCGCTTCTCAACCGCTTCCTGCTGGGAGACCACTCGCATCGACAAGAATGATGGAGAATCACAGCAGCAGTCTACAGATTCCTTATCATATGTTCACAAAGCGTCCTAAGCATCGCCGTCAGTTCACTAGGCTGGGTCGACGTCAAGTGTTGAACTGTGGGTTCCTTCCGTCTCGGCGGGAGAGTTGCTCCCATCAAACGTTGTGGAGTTTCAACTTTTCAATGTGCGCCTCGGTTAATCAGGTTGCATAGGGCTGGGGCAGTTTCAAAGAACGCAGAGCTTATTTAGGTAATGAAATCGAAGCAGGGCCCCGGACGGCTCAGCTCGTTGGGCAGGCAGCGCCATAAACAGACACTATTGCCCTAGCATGCGGTGCAGGTTTGTATCCCGACCCGCGGCCACCCTGCTGCGTGTTTCCCCCACTCCCTACCCAGGTTTCCTGTCTAGCTACTTTCAAAATAAAGGCCACTAGAGCCACAAACAATCTTTAAAAGAAAAACCACAGTCAGCTTTTAGTGTACCATGCATGTTTTAATGAGCGATTTAAACCTCACGCTTGAAGAAATTAGGTTTAGAAGTCAAAAAGCTAATTTTCTTTGACACCACTTGGCAAGATTATCTTTATAATTTTAAGAACAAAGAAGGCATGTTAAATAAACGTCTTTAAACAAGCAGACTATCATCTCAGTAATGATCTTAAAGCCTTCAGGTAAACTGGTATTCCCACTAATCCAGCCAAGGAGCAGCACCTGAAAGTATTCCTGTTTCTAAAACCTCCCTACAGCATCCAGCCTTTAAGCTCCACAGGAAGTGCTGACACAGCAGTCCTCTGTCCTCAGGTCTCCCCGGGAGGGCTGAAAACGCAGGGCACTTGGAAGCATGCAACTGCCGTCAAATAGCAGCAGCAGAATTTCCCTTCTGGGATTAATGAAGTATATTCTTGAATTTTTGAATTTGAATACATATGCACTAGTGGTGGGGAAAAAAGTCGATATTGCAATATATTGTTGCACTCTCTGTCGCAATAAATCATCGATAACTGACAGCAAATATCGATATTTTATTACAAAACACATAATGGATTTACGCGGTTGTCCCCGCATTATTGTTACCAGCTGCACAGTGTTTACATTTACAAGACTAGGAGGCAGTGAGGAAATATGCAAAATTAAGTTGCTTAGTGAGTTTGCAGTATTAGAAACAAAGCAGTGCACTGTCCTGGTTTATATAAAACATGTGATTAATTATTATTTTTTATTGAGCTTTATTTCGATTATGCATATTAAAAAAGTATATGTGTTTGTTTGTAGACAAAAGACAAGGCAGCTCTTGGGCAGACCTCGCAGATCCACCAACATATTCGAAAGGGAGTAGGATTGAAGTATATACTTATCGGGTCCTACCCCTAAATCTTATATACATTTTCCCAAATAGCAAGAGAATCAATTAGCTTACTTATAGAACACAAAAAGCATAATATAAGTCTATATAAATATAAAACAAATGCACTTTCTTTCTACATTGTATGAGGTTTTTGTCATGAATAAATGCATAACTACAGACGTTTTACTTTTTTTGGGTATTTTTTCTTTTTCAGTCACATATATCGTGATATATTGTTTCTGAAATGTATTACAATATATAGAATATCGTAGATATGGTGTATCGTGATATTATCGTTATCGTGGGCTACATATCGCCACAGTATTGAATCGTAAGTTACCCGTATCGTCCCACCCCTAATATGCACTACATCTGTTACATTTGACAGGAAAGTTGGGTTCTGTTTTAGTCTTGTGACTAAGGGTGCATTCACATCAGACCTGCTTTAAATGGACCAGAGTTCACTTGCTTGGAAAGTCCAGTTTGTTTGGGGTGGTGTGAAGGGGCAATCAGCCTCTGATGTGGACCATAGAGGCAAATTCTAGTCCGCCTCAAAACATAGCCTGTCTCCTTTTCAAGTGAACCATCATCAGAGGGAATTCTGGGAAAACACAACCTGCTGCACAGCCATGGGTGAGGGGGGAACACGTTATTCAGAAGGTTCCTCAGATCTGCTGACACACACTGCTACAGGAGAACTATCCTGCCCACCCGGAACCACCTTCTTTGAAGAGACTTAAATCATGGCAGTTATGAAACATGTCATTTCCCTGCAGGGATTAATAAGTGATTATCATGAACATCTAGTGAACATGCCTGGGTTATATTTCCCAGTAACTGGATTTATAACCACGAGCTATGATATATGTAACGAGACTCGTATGAATGGGCATGTTTAATCAAATCAAATCAATCTTTATTTATATAGCGCTTTTCATACAAATAAAAAATGCAACACAAAGCACTTTACATAAAACGTAATAAACGCACACGGTTTTATTTCTCTGTTGGTCATAATATCTTCTTGAACTGTTATCCAGTTGTTTTATGTGGGTAATTTCTTGATAAGAAGGAATATATTTGATTTTAACACCACACTACATGTTGTCATGAGAGTTAATTAATTTGAAATAAAATTGAAAATATATGTCATTAATTTTCAAGGACTGTCCTTTTCATTTAATATGAACATTTGGGTGAATGTTAAAAGAAAAATCGTACTTTTTCCCACATTAATGGTGTCACTTTTATTTAGCGGTTGTGGGAGCTATCCTGGCTCACGCTGCCGTGAAATAAAAATACAATTTTTTTATGAGGCTTTACTTCTATCAAAGGAAACAGACACATTCTATCTTAGTCACTAAATCATCACAATCTTTCTCCGTTTCTGTGATCTCTGCACCAACCAAATAATGAAAACTTTCCTGGAAAACTTTAAAGGTCAAACAAACTTTAAATCGGATCTTTTTTTTAAAACAAACAAAACTGGTTTCTATCATTTCACAGTAGGCCTCGTAACTTAACTGCTTTAACACAATCACATCATACTAAAAAATCACGTAGCCAAAGTACACAAGCTCTGATAGTTTAACTTAGATGACACCAGTAAAGTCATAACAGGACGCTGGAGTAAACCAGGGTGCAGTTTTCATTCACATCCACAGGGGGCAGAGTGTCACCCCTCATCATTGACTGATGATGTCATCTTGAAACAGTTCAGTTCAGAATCAGAATCAGTTCAGGATCAGTTCAGACAAGCGCTCCCAGGTGTGTTTTTTGTCGACCAGCAAATACAAGCAATGCCCTGCTATTTTTTCGTTTTATGTTTGTTTTCAACACTTTGATTTACTTAGTTCATTGTTTTTTGAGTGTATCTGGTGGTGCAGATTAGAGAGGTTTTCAGTGATGAGATAGATGGATACTTTATTTATCCTGAGGGAAAAATCAGGCATGTGACGTGTTTAATAGCGTGTCAAGAGTTCTCTGATAAGCATCACTCGGTCCAGCAGCCAGGCAGTTTCAGGTTTGGTTTTTGAAAATGATGAAATCTCTAAGTTATTGAAGAGATAAAAGAAAAACAGAAACACACGTCCACGTTTCTGACACGCTTCTCTCATGTTTTATGGCCATGTGATTCCAACATTCATTATCTCTCATTTGATGAAATTAAGCATTCATTATTTATGAATAATGAATAAAAAGCATGACAAAAATATTAAAATATTGAAATAAGAATAAAAATATTAATACAAATATTAAAATCTTTCATTTTAATATCTCTTATCTAGATGTTTTCTTGTTGTTTTTTTAACTTAGAAATGCGTTTTAAACATTATAAACATAGAAAATCACATTTTCATATATCTGAATTTTACTGCCTTCCTTTTATCATTAATTGTTTTAATGAAAGCTTTTAAGTCAGTGAGCATCCTTTATGACTCACTGCGGCCCGGACCTCCCCCTGCCGCGTTGCCGTCTTTAACTCGTTTGCGAGGCCGATTTAACAGCCGCATTCATCTTCCTGGTTAACCAACAGGTCATACCCGTTTTATTTATCCTCCTCAGCCAGATTAGAAAGTGCATCATGGAAACCCCATCGCAGCTAATTGTGTAAAACCATTAAAGTCAGGGAGACGTATGAAGTTTTAAGTGTGTGGACTGTTTGCTGCAATTTGTTCAACATTTAAGCTAATGATATTAAAGTCGATCCATTAAGCAGGTTGGAGGGCGGTCTTGTGTGGCAGAGTATGAATAGGTGTGTGTGTGTGTGTGTGTGTGTGTGAGAGAGAGTGAGAGAGAGAGATAGAGACAGACAGAGAGAGAGAGATGGGGGCAGCAGCTGGTCGGTCATGGATTGACTTAACCTCTGTCACTTTGATGGCTTTTGTGTTGTACACTCACCCAGAAAACTGGGGCAGATGTCTGCAACACACCCCAAAACCAACCACCCACCCACCCACCCACCCACACACACACACACACACACACACACACACACACACACACATACAAACACACACACTGCAGGCATCACGACCGCAGTCCGAGCAGATCAGGGCAGCGGGAATCTCCAGGTTCTCAACCTCAGAAACTGTCTATAAGGACTTATCTTTTCTAACCTTCATTGGACATGAGTCATTTGACAAATAACTTTTTTTCAACAGCGGTGATGATGCAAAGCAAATTTCACAAAAGCTGGAGGAATCTCTTCCTCTTTTTCCACCATCTTTTATGAAACCGGAACTGTACAAAACACTGATGGAAATGCTATTATAAACCCATTTAATTTGACAAAATATATAATCTCGCAGGAAGTAAGATGAATCTTTCAGACACCTTTAGCCACCGAGATGTAACCAAAACCTACATCTGCTAATTAAAGTGACCACTACTTCATAGTTGGGTTCAAGTCTGGTCAATTATTTCCCCATGCAATCACGAATGAGCCCTGAAGTTTCTGTCATAAACAAGAAATCATTATCAGTTCAAAGGTCGTTTTATAAAGTCTCCCAGTTGTCACTTTAACTATTGACTCTGCACCCTCTCTTTAACTGATGGAGGCCTGCAGCGTCTGACGACCGGCCCCATGTACGGGAGTTGGCCCAGTGCTACCAAGCCCACGAGTGTGGCGGCTGCCACCCTGCCTGGTTTCTTTTCCACTACAATTCAGCACCTGGAGCAGAAGTAGACAGGGTTGGAGTGAAGCTGCTGTGACGTATTTGATTGTGTGAAGAATCCGTCAGAGTCTCTTTCTCTGATTTCCTCCTCCTGACTCAGACGTCTGACTCCAACCCCCCGACCAATCGGTGGCCTGTAGTGTGATGATGTCAGATACAGCCGACTCAGCAGCTTAGAACCTCGGCAGAATAGTTACAGAAAAGTATCTACTCTGCACGTTAGACCCCTGGTGGAGAAGAACTGGAACTGGAATCTTGATTTTAAGCATGTCACTTATGTCACACAGGTGAGAGCTATTTCTGTCCGGAATCTCACCACAGGACACTCCTGATAAACATACATAAATGAACCCCGGTCATTTAGCGGGCATAGACTGCCATTGGGAGATGACATCAACTGCATAATGCCGTCTGGGAGTAAGGTACATCAGATGGACATATTTGTAGTGTATCTTATGATGGTTAGGGTTTCCACATTGTGTCCCAGCAGACCGCTTCATCAGTTGCCACATTTAAATCTCTATTCAAAACATCCTCTATTGGTTTTCTAGCATCCAGTAATAAATGTGTAAAGTTTAGAAACCATCCCCTATGTAGGTTCTACTGAGGCGAACAGCTTAGGTAGAGGATGTGTGGTGAGTGCTGCCCCGCATTGCTGACCTGCAGATAGAAGAAAACAGAAGAGCCTGCAAGGTCAAACTTAGCCTGTATATCGTTAAAAGCCCATAGACAACTGCCAATATACTGATCTTTGAGTACATTAACTCCCCAGTGTGGGAATGTGAAGGGCGTATAACTAGTAAGAAGTGAAAAATAATTGAAAATTGGTATTGAAATTGGTGGCTAATGGAGTACATCCACAATTAACTATTATTATTCCGGCCTGAAAGGAATTTAGGAGAGTCGTCCAGCGCTCTAAGCCCTTCCCTATCTGACTGTATACCGTGACATTTTTTTTTAATGAAATTGACGAAGTGGACACAATGTGTCCAGTTGATTTTATAGCCAGAGGCCGAGTTGAATGAATCAAAAGTCAAATCAATAACACACCTGGGTGCATGTTACGGTCGGGCTCTGAAGCATCTGAAGAAATGGCATAAATTTCGCCAAAATGACACGATTAATTAAAAATGGCCGACTTCCTGTTCGGTTTCGGCCATGGCGCCAAGAGAATTTTCTTTAAGTTGCGACATGATACAGGTGTGTACCGATTTTCGTGCATGTACGTCAAACCGTATTGTGGGGCTTGAGGCACAAAGTTGGGCCACAAATTTGGTGACTTTTGGGGCATGTTTAGGGGGGCAAAAAGACCCTCATTTCGTCAGAAAAATAAGAAGAAAGAAAGAAAGAAAGAAAGAAAGAAAGAAAGAAAGAAAGAAAGAAAGAAAGAAAGAAAGAAAGAAAGAAAGAAAGAAAGAAAGAAAGAAAAATTCCTACAGATACAATAGGGCCTTCGCACTGTAAGAGCTCGGGCCCTAATGACAATAATAATGATCATCATCACCCATTTGTTTCTTTCTCTTGACCTGCAGTCAAATAAGGCACTAAATCTAAGTGTTTAAAGTGAGGCAACAGTATTTTCTCATACGGTACTTTCTCTTTTTCATGTTCAAGCAGCAGTTTTCTTCTGTTGCTTGGAGACCACAGAGCAACAAACTTTGACTTTTGAGTTAAGAGATACAGTTTCGTGGTTAGTTTTAGGCATCACTACTTCAGGTTTAGAGTTAGGAAGGCGATTTACTGTTTATGTTTTTCATACCGCAACTGCTTGCTTGGGAAACAGAACCGGTTATGTGCGGGCCTTTAAACTAATCAATCAGACTGAAAAAAGAGTTTTCAATACATCTCTTCATAAAGTTCATGAGATAATGATGCACTACGTTTAAATGATGTTTATGGAGTGGGGGAAAACTGGAGCTAATATGTCTGTTTCATGCCATTAAACAATTAGTTTCACAGTAAACTGGACAAACTGAAACTCTGAGGGACGCGACCAACACTCAAAGACCTTGTTGTGTTTTAACGGCATGCTCAGATTTACATTTAGATTTATTGTGTAACAAAGAGTTGCACAGTAAAAAGCAGTTAAAGCTCTTGCTCTGCGTCACGCAGAAATTGGACAAAAACAAAAGCGAATCAAACGGGTAATAAAAAGAGCAATAAAAGCAGCAATAAAGACGGACATAAAAATGAGAAAATCATATAAGTAATGATATGCGAACATACACAATGTGTTTTATTAGCAGAACATGAAACTGCTAAACCACTCGAGGCAGTGGTGGGAATGAGTAACGCTCTGTGTTTGAATTAAGACTTTATAATCAGATTCACATTAGAATTCATTTCCCCTCTGGCCTCATTGTTCCTCCTCCTCCTCCCTGCCTCCCAGTCTGAGTGAAAGGGAGTTCCCTCCGCGATGAATGTTAACCAGTTGGAGGATGAGAGCGGGCCAAATGCTGCAGTGTTGTTCTGATCCACTCAGGCAGATCTGCATTTGACTGAGAACTTTTTAATCGCCCTCTGGAGTTGCTCCATAAATAATTTGGCTCTGGCCATTATTTGTCCCTGTTTCCTTTCTTTTGAGAGGGAGACCATTGTGCGCTGCGCTTCCAAGCCAAAGCAATCTTTTCCAGTGCGTTGGGTAAATTTGAAGGTTTCAATGTCCCTGATTTATTGTCCAGTCTATGAAAATGTGTGGGTCAGATTATAGCTGATAAAACCACGTTCGTATTCCCATTACTCACTCTGCGTTACAGAATCAAACGATGCCAGAAGATCATCAAAGGTGAAGACGTCACATGTCATGATGTCCAGGTCCTGGTGCTGGGTCTATGTACAGGTGTTGTTTGCTATCTTATTTCTTTTAAAGTTTCTAGTTTTTGCTTGACTTTTATTCTTCTTTTGCTTGGTTGCTTTTGTAAAGCTCCTGCATACTGATTCATGTTGAAGGAGTGTAACGCCTGATTAAAATTAGAAAGCTAAAACTCTATGAAAGCTACTAACCACTGATTAGCTTTGGACTTTGAGAGATGGGGATTCGTGCATGTATAAGCATTTTTCTGCCAGTTTCAAAAAAATAAAATAAAAATATTTAATTTCCTAATAGCTCTGTTCTTTAATGATATGGGTTATTTAAATTAAGTAATGGTCTTTCAATCCATTTTGGCATTTTTACAACCTTTCAATTTTAAGATATACATTTAGACCAAATTAGACCTAATTAGAGAAAGTCATTTGTGAAGCAACACGATACTTCCTGATTTAAAGGCGTCATCAGATGGCCATTAACATAATTTCATAGGATTCATTAGGATCTTAATGTAAAGTCACTAATGTACTTTGATGGAAAATTCTCACTGACAGCTTTAAAACAAAACAACCTTTTCTACCTTGTCAAAGCGAGCTCCTCATAAATCAACCCATTTTGGCGCATTTCCTTTTAAATGTTAATGAGCTCTGCTCAACCCACCCCTCTCTTCTGTGAGGTGTTTTGATACAACATACGTGGACCGTTGCCTTGACGACAGTTGAGGATTTAGTTTATGGAAAGAATGGCGGTGGAAGGTTCTGAAGATACATCTGTGCAACTGTATCAATTTAAGCCGGAGTCAGACAGGAAACAGATGAGGCCACCAAAGTTTGTCAGTTAAGGCTTGGGCCGAGCATTTCTAAATGGCTGGTTAACTTTATTTCACTTTGATCTATCTTTTTATGTACTAGCAGGGTAGCGTACTGAGAGAGACATTAACCCTCTGGAGTCCAAAGAGGCACTGGAAGTCCAGATCACATGATCGATTTACAATGAAGTAGCAGCGAGACGCAACTTCACTGAGTCTCCGTTTCAACTTGTCTCCTCAAAAGTGCAGATTTCAAACTATGTCAGTTTTTAGATTGTGTTCATAGGCCTTGATAGGGAAGTGTTCGCAAGTGAAATAGACAGAGGGGAAAAAAAGACATATGACTCCAGGTTTTCAGTGGTTCAGATGTCGGAAGTCAATGCTTACAGTCGTGTTCATCGCAACATCCAAGAAGAGAACACCTCAATCACTTGTGAGGTTTAGGGTTCTGGAGACCGCCTTCAAAACGATGGCGGACTGTCTTGACAGCTCACTCAGGGCAGGTTTGACGTAAGACGGCCTTGTCAACCAACCTGAACTCATTCACTTCCAAACTGTGACTCAAGAGATGTGTAACTCGTGAATTACTTGGTTGTATGCATTCACACCCCTAGCAGGGTAAAACATCAGGAGTCTCAGTGGCGGAAACAGCAGGGATCAGCGCCGCAGTCTTTGGGATCTTGAATCGATCTGAAGCGTTCAGAAGTTCCAAATTCTCCAAAGAATACTGTTTTGTTTCTGTCACAGTAAACCAAGTTGTTATTCAACCGTTTTTTTATGCATCTGTTTATTTTGTTCTCTTAGGACTCATCTTTCTGTTTCTCCATCTCTGTAGCTGCTAACATGGCCAACACTCCCCACAATGCAACAGGTGTTCAAATGTTCTAAACTACCAATATGAACTTGTCAAGATGTAGTTAGCAGAAAAGGAAACTGTCAATCAGTTGTTTATAAAATATACCCAGATGGTGTGCTATTTCTGGAAAACCCCTCAACCTCTCATGCTGTAGCCCTCAATGTGAAATGAACCTGGCTGACTGTGTGGAGTGGACCTCCAAACCAGAACCACAATACTTCCAGTTTATAAAGCACCTTTCCCTGAGGGTGAGCTGAAGCAGGAAAATATGCAAAACATGCAAAACATGCAGGACAGCGTGCCCTCCATGACCGGAGCTCGAGACCACTGCTCTACACAGTCCACAGCCAGGTGCTCTTGAAAAGACCTCAATAGTAGAAGCCAGTCACAATGGTCATGTGATAAGTTTCATATGCTGTAATGTAAACATGTCGACAGTGAAAAAACACCAAAAAACACCTCAGCAGAAGGAGGCAACATAGTTCTGATACATGTCCACAGGTGTCATGAGGGGAAGGGGAGGGCTAGTGGGAGCAGAGTGTCTTGCTTTCATTCATCTAGGACATTGATCCTCGAGATCTACCGTCCTCCATGGTTTAGATGTTTCCCTGCTTCAGCACACCATGATACAAGGAGCTGTGTCAACAACAGGACTGTCCAGACCTTGATAACAAGCTAATGAGGACCGTTAATTAGAATCAAAGGCCGGGAAACATCCAAAACATGCGGGACAGTAGATCTTGAGGACCAGGGTTGGTGACCACAGATCTAGTGAGATTGTGACTAGAGCGGCCTGCCAAGCTGCTCTGTCAAGATGAGATCGTAGAATCAACAATTGCATTTGGAGTCAGGCAGGCTCCTGTAATTTTCCGTCTCCCTTAACTCTCTCTGGTTCATGTCCAATGGCGACTGGCAAAAGGCAAACTTGTGGTCAATTCCTGCCAAGCCGAGCTTCCAATATCTCCAAGATCATTTCTATTCTGCCAATGAGTTCCAAAACCACAGCTAGTCAACAATTCTTTTAAAAAATCGCATCCAGTTTGCGATTGGTGGCACACTTGATACTAAAGATAACGACAGTACCGGTACATGCACACAAGGAAATAAGAATACACTGTATCATGTGCACAATCTACAGTATTTGGTTTTAATTCAATTCAAAAGATACTTTATTTATCCTTGAGGAGGAATTCAGGATTGCAGTAGTTTCCATGATTTCAGTCTCTTCAAAAGTTAATTTTAGGGGTTTATGGCTGTGGTCTGAAGGATCTCTCGTAGCGGTCTGAAGGATCTCCGGTAGTGGTCTGAAGGATCTTCCATAGCGGTCTGAGGGATCCCCTGTAGCAGTTTGATGGATCTCCCGTAGTGGTTTGAAGGATCTCCTGTAGAGGTCTAAATGATCTACCATAGCGGTCTGAGGGATTTCCTGTTGTGGTCTGAAGGATCTCCTGTAGATTTATGATGGATCTCCCGTGGCGGTCTGAAGGATCTCCCGTGCCTTCTGAAGGATCTCCTGTAGCGGTCTGAAGGATCTCCTGCAGTGGTCTGAAGGATCTCCCGTCGAGGCCTGATGGATCTCCTGTAGTGGTCTGAAAGATCTCCCGTAGCGGCCTAAAGGATCTCCCATAGTGGTCTGAAGGATCTCTTGTAGAAGTCTGATGGATCTCCAGCAGCGGTCTGAAGGATTGCTTGTAGAGGTTGAAATAATATCCTGTAGCGGTTTAAAGGATCTCTTGTAGAGGTCTGAAAGGATCTCTTGTAGTGGTCAGAACAATCTCCCGTAAGGTCTGAAGGATTTCCCGTAGAGGTATGAAGGATGTCCTGTAGATATCTGAAAGATTTCCCGTAGAGGTCTTAAAGATCTCCTGTAGTGGTCTGAAGGTTCTCCCGTTGTAGTCTGATGGTTCTCCAGCAAAGGTCTGATGGATCTCCCGTAGCGGTTTGAAGAATTTCCGGTAGCGACCTGAATGATCTCCTGTAGCGGTCGGAAATTTTGTCCTGTAGCAGTCTGAAGGTTTTCCCATAGAGGTCTGAAGGATCTCCGATAGAGGTCTTAAAAATCTCCTGTAGCAGTATGTAGGATATCCTGTAGCTATCTGAAGGATCTCCTGTAAGGGTCTGAAGGTTTTCCCATTGAGGTCTGAAGGATCTCCTATACAGGTCTGATGGATCTCCTGTAGAAGTCTGATGGATCTCCCGCAGTGGTCTGATGGATCTCCAGTAGAGGTCTTAAAGGATCTCTTGTAGTGGTCAGTACAATCTCTCATAGCGGTCTGAAGGATCTCCTGTAGAGATCTAAATGATCTCCTGTAGATATCTGAAGGATCTCCTGTAGCGGTCTGAAGGTTTTCCCATAGAGGTCTGATGGATCTCCTGTAGCAGTATGTAGGATATCCTGTAGCTCTCTGAAGGATCTCCTGTAGTGGTCTGAAGGATCTCCTGTAGCGTTCTAATGTATCTCTCGTAGCAGTCAGAATTGTTATCAACTGACAATAATACTGAAACTGTGGTTTCAGTGACGTTTGATTCGAGAGTTCTCTCACATATGAGCTGAAAGCATCATCAGCATCTTCAACAGTTTCATCATCAGTAGCATCTTCAGCATTTTCAGCTTCACGGTCTTCTCACTTTGAATGGCGTGCTGTCAAGTGTTGCAGAACTGAGTTGTGATGTCTGTGTGTTGTGGTAGCCTCTGTCATATTTGGCAAATTTCCAACTTTCACCCTTCATCACGAGCCTCAGCCAATCAGATAACAATTGCCCAGCTGGCACTACCTGACATCGTACCTGGACCTGGGACAATTTGAACGGACCCAAAGAGTAGGAAGAAATTTGTAACATTCTTCTAATGCGGTACATGACATGACGGACATCTTTGAAGTCTTAAAAGGCTTAGTGGTGCCGCGTTTACACCAACAGCTGCACAGGAACAGGCTGCAGCTTGTTTCACTACTGTGGCCGTAAACAGACCCGAAACTCAGAGACGTATTTACACGGAAACCTGTCCGAGAGTTCTGTGAGGACAGGAGCCCCAGCTGTCCCTGCAAGGCGACGTGAACTTCCTGTGAACTCCCGATAGCAGCGGCGTACCTGCTGACGAACCCTCCTCCGTCCTCTGGGTGGGTGGTCGCTGCTGTCAGAGCCGTGGGGGTGATGGGTGGTGGAGAGGGAGGTGTAGCAGGAGTCATTGTTGCAGACAAATCTGAGGCTGAAGCCTTTCATTAAGTTAATTAGCTTAACAAGGCATCTTTGTGTCCATCACTGAAGCACTGCGCTGCATCCAAAATGCTTCCTGCTGGTTGATATCTCCAGAAACACCACCAACACCTCTCATATCCTGCACAATGACCCCCGGACACTAACAACGCTTCAGGGACCGGCCAGTTGATCTGAAGGAGTTTATAAATATGATGCATCATGTTCATCAGACATCAAGTCTCCTCCCTCTGTGACAGCTTCTGCTTCCTGTTCTGTTCACGCATATCTGAAGGCCAAGTTTTGACCAGATGACACAAACTCTCATCTGGATGAGATCATCCAGATCCTTCATTTCCAACCACAAGTATTTGAGCTCTATATATAAACAATTCAATTATATTTAGGTTTTTCTTCTTCTTTTTTTGAGTGACAGCGGCTAGCTGCCAGTGCTGTACTGCACCTGACCTGCAGGGGGTCTCGAGACACTGCTTTACAGAATTTCCTCATTCTTTTGTATAAAGAAGTCTGAAACGTCTACTGGTAAACTTTTTGAGTTTTCAAAACTCAGATTTCAAAACACAGATTTATTTCTTTGCTGCACATCAGTTCACGTCATTTGTGTTTTCTTTTCAGACACATGCACACCTTTTTCTGGTGCCCCCCATTTGCTTTATAAGAAAAACTTTTCTCTGTGCAAAATGTGTTTAAAAACATGGACAACTCCCTGTCAAACAAGCCCCGTCAAAAACCTGTCCATGCTCAGAGGCGGTTTTAGAGTCTCTTGGGTCCTTGGGCAAAAATTCACAGAGGACCCTCCAACTAACTAAATCAACCTTAATAATCTGACACTAACGAAAAATGTGAAAGTACAATTTTTTTTTTAATAGTACTGCACCTTAGTAGCACATTTGCTTAATTTCTTGTCAATGAATCCTATAACTTTGCATTGTTAGCTGGACAGTAAGTTTAACTGGACACAGCTTTGATTTGATAGCTCAAGAGTTTTGTCCAAGATAGATATTTTATTTTTAGCTGACTAGCTGAGTAAACAAGTTGTTTACAGGTGACCTTAGTGTGACACTCATTAGCAGGACAGACTCAGCTGCTCTGAGCTGAATTAGCTTATGTATTGTCTGCACTACTTAGCACTTTTTTGATGCTTTTTTTTGCTCCTCCTGCTTCATTTTAATAAACCTGTGCAGTCTCTTCAGGCTTGTTTACATAAGACGCAGCAAGAATTGGAAGTGGAGGCGGGGCCTCTTTAGGGAATTATCTGCTGGCCGACCACTGTCAGCGGTGGACCAACCTAAAGTAGTTGCTGTTAGCTTCCCCCCTGCAGCTCCCGAGCAGCCGGCCAGGCAGGGCGGCTGGGTGACGGTTCGGAGGAATCGTAGTCCTAAAAGGCACACAGAACACCACCACTCGCTTCATGTCTCTAACCGATTTTCCCCACTCAACGACACACCCGCTGAGAAACCACCCTTGGTGATTGGCGACTCCATAGTCAGGCATGTGAGGCCAACTCCAGCGACCATAGTTAGGTGCATCCCGGGGGCCAGAGCGGGCGACATTGAAGCAAATGTGAAGCTGCTGGCAAAGATTAACCTTAAATTTGGTAAAATTATCATACATGTCGGCACTAATGACACCCGTCTACGCCAGTCGGAAGTCACTAAAATTAAGATTGTGTCAGTGTGTAACTACGCCAAAATCATGTCGGACTCCATAGGTTTCTCTTGTCCCCTCCCCAATCTGACGAGTTTAGCCGCATGTCATCTTCCCACCGCTAGTTGTCACGGTGGTATTCAGAAAATGAAGTGGCCTTTATTGACAATTGGAAGACGTTTTTGGAAACGCCCAGTCTGATTAGAAGAGACGGCATTCATCCCACCCGGGATGCTGCAGCTCTTATTTCTAGAAATATGGCCAATATTATTAGACACTCCCCCTGACAATGCAGGGTCCAGGCAGGATGCAGAGCTGCAGTCTAACACGCTTCTCTGCTGCTTCTCGAGGACCAACGCCTGCCAATAAAACTGTAGGATTGCATTATGTAGTTGCCGACTCTAACAAGGTGCCTAGCAGAATAGAATTGGTTGCAGTTCCCTGCCCTCCAAAAGTTTACCATGTGCTAATCAAAATAACCTTGTAAAAATTAAAACCAATGCGCATTTGGTACCAATTAGAGACCTAAAAATCAAGTCTTTATTACCGGTAGTAAACAATCTAATTACAGAGACAAGGAGTGATATTTTCTGTTCAACAGAAACGTGTATACAGGAGGAACAGTATGTTAGTTTAAATGAATCGACTCTGCCCGGCTACTTTAATCATCATATTCTTCGAAGCACAGGCTGAGGCGGAGGAGGCAAAGCAATTTATAACTCCAGTCCTCAAACAAAATCTAAACCTCAATGCGATTATAATACACGCTTAGTAAAACTCCTGAACTGGAAATAAGAGGAGCCAGTTGTGTTAGTGGTAGTGCACCGGCCCCCTGCTGGTGCTTATCTAGAGTTTATGTCTGAATTTTCAGATTTCCTATCTGGGTTATTGATCAGTACAGACAAATTCATCATAGTAGGTGACTTTAACATTCATATGGATGTTGAAAGCGATAATCTTAAATTAGCTTTCAATTCTCTTCCAGAATCGATGGGTATGTCACAAAAAGTGAACAAACCGATGCACTGTTTTAATCATACTCTGGATCTCATTCTCACCTACGGCGTTGAACCCGATAATCTGTTGGTGTTGCCTGTAAACTCCCTCTTATCCGACCACTATTTAATAATGTTTGAATTCAATATTGTCGATATTGAAGCGCAAAATAGGAGGTATTATTTTAGCAGATGTTTGTCTGATGAAGCTATTGCTAAATTTAGGGAGGCCATTGCTCATCTTACAATAGGGGAAAATAGTGAAGCAGTAGAGGCCAGTGACCTGGGTTCTACCTCTGCAGATGTTGATTTCCTTGTTAGTAACACTGCTGATTTGTTGCATTCAGCTTTAGATGAAGTTGCTCCTTTGAAAAGGAGGGTTTCTAGCCACAGGAGCTTAGCTCCCTGGTATAATTCGGATATCTGCATGTTGAAACAAAATGTGCATAAAATGGAAAGGAAGTGGCACTCTTGTAGGTCTGTAGACTCCTATCGGGAATGGAAAGACAATCTAATAGTATATTAAAATGTCAATCGCAAAGGCAGAGCAGCTTATTATTCATTGTTGACCCACCAGTCTGGCCCTCGGCAGGAGGGTCCCCCCCTACGAGCCTGGTCCTGCTCAAGGTTTCTTCCCTCCTAAAGGGGAGTTTTTCCTTGCCACTGTTTGGCTTAAGGTTTTTCTCCCACTATGGGAGTTTTTACCTGCCATTGTTTATGTAATAATTGCTCGGGGGTCATGTTCTGGGTATGGGTCTCTGGAAAGCGTCTAGAGACAACTCTGTTGTATTAGACGCTATATAAATAAAATTGAATTGAATTGAATTGTTGATAGAGGATAACAAAAGTAACCCACGTTTTCTGTTCAGCACTGTAGCCAGGCTGACAAAGAGTCACAACTCTGTTGAGCCGTGCATTCCTGCAGCTCTCAGTAGTGAAGACTTTATGAGCTTCTTTAACAGTAAAATCATCAAAAATTAGAGAACATCAATATCAATCAGGCCCACCCAGGGGGCGTTTCTTCAGCTTTAGCGACTTCCCTAGGCTCTGTCTTAACTCTAGACTGTTTCGATCCCATGGACCTCCCTGAGCTGACCTTAGTCGTCAATAGAGCTAAATCAACCACCTGTCTGTTATGGCACTTTTACACTAGTACCTACTCAGCCCGACTTGACTTGCCACGCCTCGTCTCGCCTCCACTCGCCTTGCCCTCGTTTATATTTAGACACTCTGATGAGAAGTAGGCGGGTTGGAGTGAAGCTGCTGAGACGCATCTGATTGTGTATCTAAAGGAAGAAGAAAACAACACTAAAGATGTAGAACCTGGAGGAGATGATATATGTGCTGCTGGGTCTGTGACTAAAATGAGAGTAAAAGAAGCTTCAAGCGGCGACCCTTTTTTTTGCCTGTTTGTCTCGGCGCTGCTGAAAAGTCAGCAGCTGAGAAGTGACAGAGCTCCTGGTGGATCTGGTCGTTCCTTATCGCCGTCTAGATCCCTTTTTAATTCTCTCCTCAGCCACCAGGTTTATGAACACCTGCATCTAGGAGTTGGATCATGAAGCAGACTTTTGCGCCACCATTGCCTGTCGAATAAAATAAACAAGAAGCCACGAGTCGCTCTTTCGCTGATTTCCGCCTCCTGACTCGGTTGTCTGACAGCCCCGCCCCCCGACCAATCGGTGGCCTGTAGTTAGATGACGTCAGATGCAGCCAACTCAGCACGCTTAGAACCTCGGCAGGATAGATACAGAATAGATAGAGAAAAAGTATCTACTCGGCACGCCTCCACCCGCCTCGACTCTTAGGGGAGAAGCACAAAACCGAAGCGAGGCAAGTCGAGTTGGGCTGAGTAGATACTAGTGTAAAAGGGCCATTCTCTAGACAGTTTTGATCCTATAGACCTCCCTGAGGTGACTTCACTCGTCAATAGAGCTAAGTCAACCACATGTATGTTAGACCCCATCCCGACTCGACTATTCAAAAATGTTTTTTCTCTTATTGGTGCGACGATACTGGACCAAATTAACCTATCCCTAAGCTTAGGATATGTACCACAGGTTTTCAAAGTTGCAGTAATTAAACCTTTACTTAAAAAACCTTCTCTTGACCCAGACACCTTAGTTAATTATAGACCAATTTCCAACCTTCCATTTGTGTCTAAAATTCTGGAAAAGGCAGTTTCAAGCCAGTTATGTGACTATTTGTATAGAAATGATCTGTTTGAAGTCTTTCAGTCAGGGTTCAGAATGCATCATAGCACAGAGACAGCACTGGTTCGAGTCACGAATGACCTTCTTATGGCCTCAGATAAGGGATTAGTGTCCATACTGGTTCTACTGGACCTCAGATAAGGGATTAGTGTCCATACTGGTTCTACTGGACCTCAGATTAGGGATTAGTGTCCATACTGGTTCTACTGGACCTCAGATAAGGGATTAGTGTCCATACTTGTTCTACTGGACCTCAGATAAGGGATTATTGTCCATACTGGTTCTACTGGACCTCAGATAAGGGATTAGTGTCCATACTGGTTCTACTGGACCTCAGATAAGGGATTAGTGTCCATACTGGTTCTACTGGACCTCAGTGCTGCTTTTGACACTATAGATCACGGCATTTTACTGCACAGGTTAGAGCATGTTGTTGGGATTAAAGGGACAGCTCTACGTTGGTTTAAATCATACCTATCTGACAGGTTCCAGTTTGTTCATGTACATGAGTTTTCTTCAGAACAGTCAAGGGTCTGTTATGGTGTTCCACAGGGTTCAGTGCTAGGGCCAATCTTGTTCAGTTTCTATATGCAGCCATTGGGAAGTATAATCCAGAATCACGGCATACATTTCATTGTTATGCTGATGATACGCAGCTCTATTTGTCTATGAAGCCGGATGAAACAGAACCGTTAGTTAAACTTCAGGCATGTCTTAGGGACATCAAGGACTGGATGTCCAGACATTTCTTGCTTCTAAATTCAGATAAAACAGAGGTTATTATTTTTGGTCCAAAGCATTTTAGGAAGAGATTAAGGCTGAATTATGGTTCTGCGTTAAACCTACACCGTAGGGTACGTGGCTACAGGGGAGTCTCTCCGTAGCCTACGCCATAGCCTGACGTGCACCTCCCAAAAAATTTAACTACACGTCGAGGCGATGCAGACCGAACGCAGACCGAGAGGGCTGTGATTGGTTCGCTTGGTAGCAACGCATTTCCGGTTCATGAAGCAGTAGTGAACTTTCAGCGCTCTTTTCTTCGCGTGTGTGTGATTTTTTTTTTTTTGGTCGTTTTTTGCACAATAGTTGTCCTTATCTCTTTGATTCACTGTGACCGGAAAAACCGGAAGCTAAAAACAAGTATCAACTAGTGCTCTGGGGGGGTGTTACACCGTGGCGAAATGGAGTGACGGAGAAGTCCGAAGGGTTCACGAAGGCGTCACTGCAATGGCGTAGGCTCTGCGTTGGTTTAACGCAGGCTTTAGATGGTGCTGCGATGGCTTCCAGTGCAACTGTGAGAAGCCTTGGTGTTGTTTTTGATCAGGATTTGTCGTTTAATATGTTCAATATTAATCAGGTTTGTAAAATAGCATTTTTTTTCATCTCCGTAATATTGCAAAAATTAGGAACATACTCTCGCAGAGAGATGTGGAAAAACTAGTTCATGCGTTTGTATCTTCTACACTAGATTACTGTAATGTGTTGTTAGCAGGATGTCCAAGAAATTTGCTGAATAAGCTCCAGCTGATCCAGAATGCAGCAGCACGAGTACTGACAGGAATCAGCAGGAGAGACCACGTCTCTCCAGTGTTAGCGTCGCTCCATTGGCTACCCGTAAAATTCAGAATCCAATTCAAAATGTTATTACTTGCGTATAAAGCCCAAAGCGGTTTAGCTCCGCGATATTTGCAAGACCTGATAGTGCCTTATGTTCCTAACAGAGCTCTCCGTTTTCAGAGTGCAGGTTTACTCGTAGTTCCTAGAGTATCCAAATGTAGATTTGGAGGGCGGTCGTTCTGCTATCAGGCACCATTACTATGGAACCAACTTCCAATCTGGGTTAAGGAGGCTGACACCACCTCCACCTTTAAAACCAAACTACTAAACTTCTGTTTAGTAAAGCCTATAGTCAGTGTTTAGTAAACCTCTAGTTAGTGTTCAGTAAATCTTTAGTTAGTGTAAACTGTAGTGTATTAGAGTCAGTAGTCATAGTTGCAGCTATAGAACAAGACTATAATAGTCAAATCAAAGTCACTCAAATATAGCTTTGTGGTAGATATGCTGCTATAGGCCTATGCTGCAGGGGGGCACCAACATGATCCACTGAGCGGTGACCATCACCCCTCCTTCTCTTGTCCTCTTCCATTTTAATTCATTAATTATAAGGATCTCACAGCCATCATTGTTGTCCATCATTCTTGTAGTTTGTTGTGCTGGTCTGCCCCCCACCGCCCCCCACCCTTCTTTTTCTCTCTGTGCATGTTTGCAGGCCGGAGCTTTGGGAGCTGTGTACTGACCTGGTGTGCCTGTTGGTGCCTCTGATGATGCTAGCACTGTCCAAGCATTCATACCATGCCCCCGCCTGCAACGGCTCGCCCCCCACTCCGGGAACCACTGCACTAAACGAACAGCAGAAAAAACCAGTAGAACATTGAAAGATTGGGTATAAGATTTATTTTAAAAGTCCTGGTATTCTACTAGCTGGGAATGAGAGCCATGACACGTCTGCTGAAGGTCTCCAGTTGAAACGGCAGAAGTTTAGCCCTCAAAATGATTCAATCTTCTAATTATGTTATTCATAAATGTGTCCGTGTGACCTGCAGCTCCTCTTCAGCTTGCATGAAGATGAGAAATGACTTTAATCCTGAGAGACGAAGCAAAGATGTGCCGTAGGACTGATGTATGTGAAGCATGTTAAAGTTTCCTCCCCGACGCACCCAGGCAGAGTCTCCTCCACCAGAGGTTCCACGTTAATAAGAGCTGCTGCAGCTGTTCCATGAGACATTCATGAGTTACTGCGAGCCGTAAAGGCTGTGATGAATTCACGGCACCGTTACAGCTGTCAAATAAAAGCTTACTATGAAAACATGGTGTAAAACTGGCTGTTTTATTGGAACAAGTGTTACCATTATGTTGTGGGACAAAATGAGGGTGGGCCGCCTGTGAAAAATGGAAGTGTTGATGTGCAGACGGCCTTCGCCTCGCTCCCAGCTTTATTATCACGTCTGTAATTACAAACAGGAGCTGTTAATGGTGCGAGTGTTTGTTCAGGCTCCCAGTTTTATACAGAGAGCAGCTTTAGCATCATTATGTGAGAGAAATGTTTCACCGCAGCAGGGGGGACGGCCGGTTCATCAAACTAAAGATCTGGAGCTAACTGGAGGTTCACATAAGAAGGAACTGCTGAAAAAGTCATCTTAGAATTATAAATCAACAAGTTTCTTACTGTGACAGCTGCTGAAAATAATAAATTAATGACCACATTTACTTCATCTACTGAGTCAACTGTTTAAAGACCTGAAAGATGCTCCTGAACCTCCGGATGTCAATAATGAACACAAAGACAGACAGACATTGGCTACTATACTGAAAGATGAGGTCATGTGCTGATGCATTGTTTAGTAGTAAAACGTTTTTTAAAGAGTCTTTGAGGACCAAAGATGGACGGAGGATCTCCACAAGTCCAAGAAAATCCTAGAAATGTTTAAAACTATGTTCCTCAAAGAACAAATGGACAGTGTTTGCATGTTTCTCCATCTGTACAGCATACCGTCGGTAATTGTTGAAGGAATTTGCATTAATTTCAGCGTGTAGATTTAAAGATGGACACCTGAGATCATTCAGATGACATTGAATCAACAGCTGATGGAATTACATTGGCAAGGGTTACCATGGAAACCTTAAAGCTATATATATATACAGTTACCACTTTATTAGGTATATCAGGTAATAAAGAGGTGAGTCGAGCTTTTCTGTGGTTAAGAAATCAAAATCGGAGTAAATGTAAGGGTTTATTCGTTGTTTACATCCTACATCATCCTACCTTTTTCTGAATTGGGGTTTTTAGGTTGCAGCTAAAGAGCATGAGCTTGCTTTTATTTTGAAATATACTGAGACTTACTAAGAACTGAATCCAGGGCTGATGCTTACAGGACAAAACCAATCCTGCTCATTTCTACCATTTACTCATTGAAAACCCCATGAAAACTCCTGTGAGGCTCTTAATTTCAGGTTAAAAAAAATCTGTTGAATAAATTGTATTGTCGTGTTTGTGAGTGGAGGTTGAATCCAATTCCAGAGTTATCACTTTGATAAATAGGGGCGCTGCTTATTAAGGGCCTTTCAGTTACCGGGTCACTTAAAGTGAGTGACGGTGGCCCCTGAGAAATTGCTGCTTCATTTAATTGCATTAATTAAAGTGCTGATGTGTTTGTGGCTTTTATAGGAGCCTCAGCTCGGTGGTATTGACACTGCAGGGCGGCAGAGACAAATGGCACGGCCGCCTTGTTTGATTAATAGCCGCTTTAACATACGTGTTAGCCGTGAAACATTTCAAATGTAATAATAAAAGAGCACATCATTCAGTGCTCAAACAGCCGTGCTCATAAACTCAGACGTGGATGAATCGCTTTTCCAGCCTTGACATCACTCAATCGAGGCGACATCACGACGACTGACAGCAAACATCATGTTCTCCCGCACACGCATCCTCCAGAGCGCCCTGATGTTCCCGGAGACCCAGCTGAGCTGCAGACCTGCTCTCCCTGACCGGGAGAGACCAGAGTAGGGAGGGTTCGGTCCACTTTATGACGCCACAACGATAATATTGGAAAGTCTATCAAATTCACCGTTATCTCAACAATCCAAATGTGTGTCCGGGTCTTCAGATGAGGCTCGGAGCTCCACGGCAGCTGAATGATGACCCGTTTCCCAGGTTTACGACTCTCAGCTGATCCGATGATAACGGTTTTTAGTGATTCTCACCAGAAGGACAGTTAAATCTCAACTTCTTCCATAAAGCAGATGTCTCTGATTCTGAGGGCGACCAGACAGCAGGAATAAAAAAATATCAAGGATTTATGAAGGAATATTGTGCTTTCGAAACATAAAGTGAGACATTTGTATGATAAACTCCCCCGTTGTGATCTGGTGCTGAATAATCGTGGGCAGGTGCGTTGTTAGTCTTACGATTACAAATCCTGACCTGAAACCCCTCACTAGCCCTCGTTGACTCCTAATGCGGGTGGTGGGAATGCCACCTCCCTCCACCGCCTCCGCAGTCACCCAAACCGTTCTGTCTTCAGCAACACCGAGACGAGTGTCTCTCTGATGTCTCAGCTATCGGGCCGGCCCGGAAGGGCAGCGCACTGAGACACCTCGTTAAAATACCAGCTACAGCCGCGGCCGTAAACGCCACAGCTGCCGTCCCTATGAGCTCCCATAGCATTTGATGGCGGCATGCACCCAGTTAAACTAATATTATTGTTGGAGATGACGCTGTTGTGTGACGGACCGCTCGTGTTGGAGAACGACGTGGTGTGCTGGTTTTTGATGTGGAGCTGAGAGCTGAGAGATGTTCAGCTCTCTGTGTCCAGACTGTAAATGAATCGCTCGTCCACCGCTAACCCTGCATTGGACCAGAGTCAATAACTATTGATGTACAATTGTTATAAATATAATTGTTACCAGAATTATTCAGTGGCGCTGCAATGGCCGGTGGTCCGAATAACGGAAGAGGGTCAGAACTGTGATGTTAAACAAAAAGGGTTGAGAGAAGGGCAGTTCAGAACCTGGTCTGTCAACCATCTCTAGGGGTGTAACAATATATCGTGCAACGAAATTTCGCGATACAAAAACGTCACGATACGTGTCGTGGAGGTGACAAACTGTATCGTGATATTGGGTTATTAATATTAATATATTGTGTTGACTAGTAACGGCCGCGCCTCGACCTGCGGACCAAAATCTTCCTCCGCTCAGAAGAAACTAGTACCGTTTTGGTCCCGATCACGGGACTCTTTTAGGGTTTTGAGCTCTGAACTTTTACTGATGTAAGGCTGGTGTAGTTAAGCCTTACCTTATTAAATTAAACCTTTTTGGGGTGGTGAGTAGGATAAACGCGGGGAAACTTCTGCTGAGTTCCAGTGTACTTTAATGTCCCTCAACAGTGTAGGATTTTAGAACATCAACACAGCACCTAGTGCCGTACTGTGGCGTATCACTCCGCCCAATCTAAAACAGACTAATCACTACAGATAAACTGACTAGTGTCATTATAGTCCCTGATTTACATCAGAATATAAAGAATAGATTTATAAAATAATCAACCCTGAATTACCAAAATAACCTCTCATCTCACTCATCACTCATCTTCTCCCGCTTTATCCGTTACCGGGTCGTGGGGGCAGCAGCCTCAGCAGGGATGCCCAGACTTCCTTCACCCGAGACACTTCCTCCAGCTCCTCCGGGGGGAGTCCGAGGCGTTCCCAGGCCAGCCGAGAGACATAGTCTCTCCAGCGTGTCCTGGGTCTTCCCCGGGGTCTCCTCCCGGTGGGACATGCCTGGAACACCTCCCTAGGGAGGAGGGACATGCCTGGAACACCTCCCTAGGGAGGCGTCCAGGAGGCATCCGGTACAGATGCCCAAGCCACCTCAGCTGACTCCTCTCAATGTGAAGGAGCAGCGGCTCGACTCCGAGCTCCTCCCGGGTGACCGAACTCCTCACCCTATCTCTAAGGGAGCGTCCAACCACCCTGTGGAGGAAACTCATCTCTAAGGGAGCGTCCAGCCACCCTGCGGAGGAAACTCATCTCTAAGGGAGCGTCCAGCCACCCTGCGGAGGAAACTCATCTCTAAGGGAGGAAACTCATCTCTAAGGGAGCGTCCAGCCACCCTGCGGAGGAAACTCATCTCGGCCGCTTGTATCCGCGATCTTGTCCTTTTGGTCACTACCCAAAGTTCATGACCATAGGTGAGGGTAGGGGCGTTGATTGACCGGTAAATCGAGACCTTCACCTTTCGACTCAGCTCCTTCTTCACCACGACGGTCCAGTACATCGACCGCATTACTGCGGACGCTGCACCGATCCGTCTGTCAATCTCACGATCCATCGTTCCCTCACTCGTGAACAAGACCCCGAGATACTTGAACTCCTCCACCTGAGGCAGGACTTCTCCACCCACCCGGAGAAGGCATGCCACCCTTTCCCGATGGAGTACCATGGCCTCGGTCTTGGAGGTGCTGATTCTCATCCCTGCCGCGTCGCATTCGGCCGCAAACCGCCCCAGCACATGCTGAAGGTCCCGGTCTGATGAAGCCAACAGGACAACATCATCTGCAAAAAATAACCTTCTTAACAAAAATAAATCTGCTCTTACACTTATAAGGTGAGCATGAATCAATCTTTTTATGATGTAAAATTGTATGTATTTATTTACTTTTATTTATTTATTTAATTTTAGTTATTAAATTTCTGGAAAAGAAAAAAGTCAAATCATACATGAGAGAAACTATTCAGTTTGTGGCTAAATATTTGTACTTGTATGAAACTGAAGATCATAATGCAAACCTGACATTTACTTTTAATTCAGTTTGTGGAAAATGGTTGGCCTGGCTTTCTCTTTAAAACTTAAACAGTTATAGAGCATTACAAACTGCACAGCATTGTTTTGTAATTTGTGTCAGATAAAAGACAATTTTTTCCAGTCATATGTTCCTCATTCAAGGTTGTTAAAAAGATACTGCTATAATATCGTATCATTATCGTGACCTCAATATCGTGTATCGTACCGTATCGTGGGATTAGTGTATCGTTACACCCCTAACCATCTCTGTCATAAAGTTCACGGCTGAAGTGAGCTGTCCGAGTGGACTGCTCAGAACAGGAGGAGGAAACATCAGGTCAATCACCCCAAGAATGTGGCCAGGTCTGCTCTGTAAAGGCAGGCGTCTAACAACCTGCTCATAAGCCTTCCAGTTAGGACATATAGAGCCACAGTGAGTCCGATCACCTTTAGACGAGCGACCTGCTCCTGGCTGTCCTCGTCTTTCGTGTTCTCATCTTCTTCTCCTGAAAAGATTCCTCTGCAACGTTCACCTCCTTCTCATCCTCTGAGAGTTCAAGGTCCCTGAATCGGACCGACTCTCCATCTACAAATTTAGAGAACAAATCTGTCAGATTCTGTCAAATTACTGATACTTGTTACACCCACGACTTTTATGAAATAAGTCCAAATGTGTACTGGAGAGACAGACACCAGAAGTGCACTGCTGGAAGAATAAAGGTTTTAAGATTTAGTTTCAAAGTTTATTTAGACGGGACAATGCATATTAATGTACACTACATTAGGCAGTGTAAATACACCGGGTTTAGCAGATATGCTAGTTTCCACCCGCAGTCCCCACAAACAACCAGACACACTCACACCTACGGGCAATTTAGAATCATCAATTAACCTAGCATGCATGTTTTTGGACTGTGGGAGGAAGCCAGAGTACCAGGAGGAAACCCACGCAAGCACGGGGAGAACATGCAAACTCCACACAGAAAGATCCTGCTGGAAGATGGAAGTAGAGATACCTGAATCCTGTTTTAAACTTGGGTAATTCCAATGTCTGCGATGGACTGGCCTCCTGTTGATAAAAAGTTCCAGTTTACGTCCAATACAATAAATGTCCTCATTAACATGGAAGAAGTGAAGAAAACGTTAAATACAGTCATGATTCAGGATTGTTTTTAGGATTTTGACTTTATAAACCAGCACATTGGATTTGAAATAAAACAATTAAAACGTGTTCAAAGTGTAAACTTTCTGTCTCAAGTATGATACTGGTATTTTAGACAAAGCTCCTCCTGAAAAGTATTTGGACAGTTTGGACAGAGGAGCAGTTGTGGTTCCATCCCTTGCTACTTCCACACAGATGAAGCAGATAAACGCCAATGTCAGGTTTTGAGTTGTTATTTAAGAGCTGTTTGAGGGTAAAAGATCAAATAAACCAGTAGGAGAGAACTAAAAGCCTCTGGTGTGGCCTGAGCAACAGTTCAGTTCAGCCTCGGAGGACGTGTAATAATGTAATCCTCGGCGCCCTGTGATTGAGAGAGAAAAGACCTGCTGAAAAAGAGGCAATTTAATTAACTAGCTAACAAAATACAAATCTCAATAACGTGGGGAATAATTGTGCAACCCTCATTAAGCATTCCATCCGAGCAATTACCTTCTCTTTAGCCTCGGGGAGTTATAAATGACTGGCCGGTAATTGAAGCTAGCAGTCAGTGAGAGCCCGAGATGAACTGAATTACACAATGTCATTAAAACAAATACATCAAATAATCATCTGATGGAAAATAAATGGACTGAACGCATGTAATTGTTCTCTTGAATTAGTTCCCAGTCAGCTCCAAGGATCCTCAGCAGCATTTCTGCCTGCAGAGGCAATAACTCCCTCCCCTGCAGCCCATTTAGCAAGTGCATAATTAGTTTTACAGTTTTTACAGAGTGCCTCGTTGCCCGCGTCATTTAGCGCGATACAAAGGCCAGGAAGGTGGAGGTGGTTCTGCAGCTGAAAGTGTTCCCACATGGGCGTGCACAGCTGCTCCTCCTGGACGCCGCCGTTTACCGGCACGCCGACGGAGAAGAGCTCATCTCTCTCCGAGTGAGAGACACATCTTTGTCCTCTCTGACAGATTACTTTCTTCATTTGGTGATTCCTCCTCTTTTACCTTGAACTCTGCAGAGCAGCGCGTGCGTGAAACATTTTCCGCTGAATTGATGGTGACCTGATTTATGGGCCTTATTGCGCCGTATAATTAATTTTATGCATATGACTTCCTTTACAATTACCATGTGGGCCGATTGGAGAAGTTCACTGCTTATATGAAGCCATCAATAATTGTGGATTCATCAGTGGGCGGCCTGCATGTCTGCTCGAGGAGAGGAGAAGAAACAGAAAAAGAGAGATTCTCTTCTGGAAGTGACAAGTTCTGTGAAAGGGCAAATGCTTCTGGATGACTGAACTCGTCAAAAAGAACAAATCTAAAGATTTTACAGACTCTGTGCTCTTCTGTAGTACACAAATATCTATTTTACTTCGATTAAAGGGCCTAATCTGATTAAATTAAGCTACGACCTTCATATGTATGGAGCTGGAGGCCCTGCAATGATAAAAGAATCAATACAACACATAATATATTTGTGTTGAAGCTGCTATGAGAGACAGAGGAACTGAGCATACCACATGATGGAGATTTTAAGGTGGTTTTTTTTCCTACCTGTAAACACATCTCTGGGAGTTCAATACCAGAGGGTCAGCACCGCCACATGTCTCTTCTCAAAATCCTTTCAAAGACTTTCAAAATATTTTCCCGTGAGAAGAAGGTGAAGAATCTCGGAGTCTTGAACTGTGGGTTTGTGACAAATGTGGAAGAGCCATGGATGGATGGATGGATGGATGGATGGATGGATGGATGGATGGATGGATGGATGGATGGATGGATGAATGAATGAATGAATGAATGAATGAATGAATGAATGAATGAATGAATGAACGGACGGACGGACGGACGGACGGACGGACGGACGGACGGACGGACGGACGGACGGACGAACAAACGATGGATGGATGGATGGATGGATGGATGGATGGATGGATGGATGGATGGATGGACGGACGGACGGACGGACGGACGGACGGACGGACGAACGATGGATGGATGGATGGATGGATGGACGGACAGACGGACGGACGGACAAACGAACGAACGAAGGAACGGTGGGTGGGTGTCTGGGTGGATGGATGGATGCATGGATGGATGGATGGATGCATGGATGGATGGATGATGGATGCATGGATGGATGATGGATGCATGGATGGATGGACGGACTGACGGACGGACGGACGGACGGACGGACGGACGGACGGACGATGCGATGGATGGATGGATGGATGGATGGATGATGGATGGATGATGGATGGATGGACGAACAGATGGATGGATGGATGGATGGTGGATGGACGGACGATGGATGGATGGATGGATGGATGGATGGATGAATGAATGAATGAATGAATGAATGAATGAATGAATGAATGAATGAATGAATGAATGAATGAATGAATGAATGAATGATTGAATGGACGGACGGACGGACGAACAAACGATGGATGGATGGATGGATGGATGGACGGACGGACGGACGAATAAACGATGGATGGATGGATGGATGGATGGATGGATGGATGGATGGATGGACGGACGGACGGACGTACGGACGGACGGATGGACGGAAGGACGAACGATGGATGGATGGATGGACGGACGGACGGACGGACAAACGAACGAACGAAGGAACGGTGGGTTGGTGTCTGGGTGGATGGATGGATGCATGGATGGATGGACGGACTGACGGACGGACGGACAGACGATGCGATGGATGGATGGATGGATTGATGGATGGATGGATGGATGGATGGATGGATGGATGGATGGACGAACAGATGGATGGATGGATGGATGGATGGACGGACGGACAGACGATGCGATGGATGGATGGATGGATGGATTGATGGATGGATGGTGGATGGACGGACGATGGATGGATGGATGGATGGATGATGGATGGATGGATGGATGGATGGATGGATGGACGAACAGATGGATGGATGGATGGATGGATGGATGGATGGATGGATGGATGGATGGATGGATGGATAGATGATGGATGGATGATGGATGGATGGACGATGGATGGATGGATGGATGGATGGATGATGGATGGTGGATGGACGGACGATGGATGGATGGATGGATGGATGGATGATGGATGGATGATGGATGGATGGATGGATGGATGGATGATGGATGGATGGATGGATGGATGGATGGATGGATGGATGGATGGATGGATGGATGGATGGATGGATGGATGGATGATGGATGGAGGATGGATGGATGATGGATGGATGGATGATGGGTGGATGGATGGATGGATGGATGGATGATGGATGGAGGATGGATGGATGATGGGTGGATGGATGGATGGATGATGGATGGAGGATGGATGGATGATGGGTGGATGGATGGATGGTGGATGGATGGATGGATGGATGGATGATGGATGGATGGATGATGAGCAGCAGCAGATGAGAGTCAGCGATGAAAAGAATCAGTAAAAACTTTGAAATGTACAGATTCCTGTGAGTTGTTGGGGTTCATAACTAATAACTGATCTAATTAACTGGTCTTAACTGACGGTGATGGTCTGGTGTCCAGTTTCCCTCCGTCTCCGGCCCGCGGCAGGGACACACTCTTAACAGGACTGAACCTGCTTAGTTAATATAAGTGTGAGTTTGCTCTCCACTCCATGAAGTTTTCAGTGCGATGACACGAGAACAGATTATCTGCGTCTGTACTGACTGTACATCCCCAACAAATAAACGCAGTAAATCCCACCCTGACAACTGACATCATCATGATTAGTAACTGAAAAGCTCTGCTTGCTCTCAGCAACACGTCACCTTGAGATTCTGCAAAACAATGACGAACGCAATAAAGCAACATATTAATGTCAGCCCAGCAGGTTAAACAGCTGCAACAGAGGAGATCTTTATTAAAATGAGATGAATGCAGAGGAGAAGCCTGCTGGAAGTCTGACCTGCAGCCGCAAACACATTCACACTCTGGATGACATGAATTATTTAGCTGACACTAAAGGAGGTAATATAAATGCACACATGTACTCTAATCTTTTCTGCTGGCGGCGCATTGTCACTGTGTTTCCAGCAGCGTCTCTTGTGTGGAGAAAGTGTTGAATTAATCCACAAATGCATCAGAATTATTCACGTACACATGCTTGATAACGATTCCCAGATTAATCCCTGACGAGAGCTGCTACGTGAAGGAAACTTGTTTCCTTTCTGACCTTTAGCTCGACGGTGCTCTCGTTTCACAGCTAATACCCTGATGCGCAGCGACACCTGAGCGCTGGCTTTTTTCCGTGGCCTGTCAGCTAGGAGTCCCAGCACTCCTGTGAGACGGCGCACTGGGAACACTTGCCCTCCGTTCGTCCTCGCCTCAAGCTCCACGTCTCAGTATTAAAACCCTGAAGCTGGAACCGGTGCCAGGCACCGCTGAAGTCTCTGTTGTTGGACAGGACCATTGCCGCCAGCTGACGTTGACACTTCAGTAGGATCACTTGCACAGTGCGGTGCAGCCCTGCCTTTAATCCCTCCGTCTCAGATCAAAGTTTCATTTTCTACTAGGGGTGTAACGTTACACTAATCTCACGATACGGTACGATACACGATATTGAGGTCACGATACGATACGATATTATAGCAGTATTTTTTTAACAACCTTGAATGAGGAATCTGACTGGAAAAAAATGTCTTTTATTTGAAAGACACAAAATACAAAACAATACTGTGCGTTTGCCTATTGTTCCAGTTTGTAAAGCTTTATAACTGTTTAAGTTTTAAAGAGAAAGCCAGGCCAACGTTTTTCCACAAACTGAACTGTTTGCATTATGCATCTTCAGTTTCATACAAGTAAAGATATTTTGCTACAAACTGAATAGTTTCTCTCATGTATGATTTTACTTTTTTCTTTTCCAGAAATTTAACAACTAAAATTAAATAAATAAATAAAAGTAAATAAGTACATACAATTTTTTTGATTTATTTTGGTAATTCAGGGTTCGTAATTTTATAAATATATTCTTTATATTCTGATGTAAATTAGGGACTATAATTACACTAGTCAGTTTCAAAACGGTACTAGTTTTTTCTGAGGGGAGTAAGATTTTGGTCCGCGGGTCGAGGCGAGGCCGGCACAAATACGCTGCGCGTTACTAGTCAACACAATTAATATTAATAACCCAATATCGCGCTGCAGTTTGTCACCTCCACGACACGTATCGTGATGTTTTTGTATCGCAAAATTTCATGGCACGATATATTGTTACACCCCTATTTTCTACAAGTTAACGGAATATTTCAGTACAGTTATGTACATTAACACCCGTGGTTTTTATTCTCAGGTTAGAGGTCCACTAAGGTCCATCCTGAAGAGGATGTGAAACAGGTTTCACTGGATGGAGCCACACAGCCAATCACAGATGTGGTGACCAGCGAGAAGACACAGACTGGAACAAACTCTCTGTGATGTCACCATGTTGGTCAGAAGTGACCAGAGTTTTTATCGTTCAGGAAAACCGAAACTACCAGTGAAAAAAAAGGCCAGTTAACTGAAAAAAAACAACTAGTTTAAAAAAAATTAAAAAATAAAATTAATTGTGTAAATTAAGTTAAATTAAATAAAATTGCAGATAAAATTTACTTTTTCATATTCACTTCGTGCCCTGTATTTCTTAGCTTTGATTTTTTTTTTAAATATTTCTACTCACTCAAAATAAAGAATAAATGATTCTTGTACTCTCTCTCGTACTGTCTTCTCTGTGGCATTGTTGATAACATTATTATGTCCTAGATGTTCTGTCAATGTCAGTACTTTAAAACTAAGAATAAAATGAAACTAAAAACTTGAAAAATAATCAGATTTTCAACACTAAAACTACTCATGCATTTGTTAAACTAACTATATCAAGCAAATTGAAAAAACGAAATAAAAAAAGCTAATAGAAAATTCAAAGCTATCCTAACTCTGGAAGTGACATCACCCGACCTGAGCAGAACAAGGCCAGGCCGAGGGCGTAGACACGCCCACCTTACATCAGTTCTTTCAGGTTTATTTTTTTTAGATTTAGGTTATGTCAACTTATGATGCTAAACTAATGTCAGCTTACATTTATTCTGACCAAATCTGTCCTTCATGCCAGATGGTGTGGCTGCAACCACATCCAAAACGGCCGCTATGATAATCAGAGGTGAAGATGAGGCTCCTTAGTTAGTTTTTTATTCATATTTCATGGGTCAGGTCAAGACAGTGCTAAGCACTAACTAGCTGAAGTGCTGACGGCCAGCCATTGGCTAAAGACATCCATCAATCAAAAGAACACACCCCAAGTTATCCATACATTTGTGACTTTATATAATTGTACCTGTAAGATTCATAATTCATACCCATGCAGTTGTCATGGATGTGAAATATAACTATGGAGAGCAAATACATATATTTTGGCTGTAAGGTTTGACATTATAACCAAGGGGCCCAAGGTGATTGCTACGCTTTTGGAGTCGGCCCCTAGTGGTCAGTCGAGGAATGGAAATCTACTTCCCTACAGGGTTTGCTTTGTTATGGTTTCAGGGAGCAGACTGGCCCGGTTCTGGTTGTTTCCAGTGTCTGGAGAGTGGGCTTATTGTGTTTTTTAGTGTACTCAATTCAATTCAACTCCAGTAGAGGTTTGAAGGATCTCCTGTAGAGGTCTGAAGGATCTCCTGTAGAGGTCTGAAGGATCTCCTGTAGAGATCTGGAGGATCTCCTGTAGAGGTCTGTATGATCTCCTGTAGAGGTCTGAAGGATCTCCTGTAGAGGTCTAAAGGATCTTCTGTAGAGGTCTGAAGGATCTCCTGTAGAGGTCTAAAGGATCTCCTGTAGAGGTCTGAAGGATCTCCTGTAGAGGTCTAAAGGATCTCCTGTAGAGGTCTAAAGGATCTCCTGTAGAGGTCTGAAGGATCTCCCGTAGAGGTCTAAAGCAGGGGTGTCCAAAGTCGGTGCTCGAGGGCCGGTGTCCTGCATGTTTTAGATATGTCCCTTTTTTTATCAAACCAAGATACAAGGAGCTTGGTCATCAACAGAACTATCCAGACTTTGATGACAAGGTGGTGACGGCCGTTAATTAGAATCAGGTGTGTTGATGCAGGGAAACATCTAAAACATGCAGGACTGCGGCCCTCGAGGACCGACTTTGGACACCCCTGGTCTAAAGGATCTCCAGTACAGGGTCTGTAGGATCTCCCGTAGAGGTCTGAAGGATCTCCTGTAGAGGTCTAAAGGATCTCCTGTAGAGGTCTGAAGGATCTCCTGTAGAGGTCTGTAGGATCTCCTGTACCAGTCTGTGTTGTAGCAGATCTGAAGAAGCCTGTGACTGAGGCCGCTCTTGTTGAGTCACTACCCTGTGAAGCAGATGCTCAGTATTGAAGGTGATGCAGATGCCGAGCTGCAGGAGATGCCCTGATGTTCTCCACTAAAAAGTCCATTGTTATTTTACATCTATTTTCACATCTTTTAGGATTATTTTGATGAGCCATGTTTGGCAGGGGGTTTATACGACTTTTTCTGTGGTGTCCCAAATTTACAACACAGACTTAAAGAGCTCAAACCTTCGGTCAGGTAATAATTCATCAGAGAACAAGTGCACAGAAAGCGAGGAAGAGGGTCAGCAGGGGCCCTGCAGCCTCCTCCTAGGTTAATCTGCCCATGTTTGTTAATGGTTAAACTGGTCAAAAGGCGATCTGTTCTGATGGCGGCGCTGGTCCAGAGGTCAGGCTCCCTCTGGGGACGGCAGAGATGGGCTGAGATTTAATGCCAACGTGTGCGCCAGTGGTAAACTCCAGCAGCGCATGAGGCATTAACAAGAACGTGGTGCTCTGGTTGAGCCAGGGGAGCCCAGCTGAGGGAGGCTGGGGGGGAACTACGGGGGAGCCGGGGGACCTGGGCTTCAGCAATCACGATGATGTTGTGAGTCTCACCGGCCGCCGCTCCAACAGATGGTCTGAGAAAAACAGCTCATTTGGACTCCAACAAAGAGCCACCGATGATTCAATGATCATTTCTCATTCAGCCATTATTTCTATGGGCAAACAATCAACTGACACACAATCCTTCATTTGTGTGAAGGTTCAGTGTCAACAGAAAACTGAGACTTCCTGCCCCCTTCGACTAATTCCTGACAGCGATTATGATGCTGATTATGAGCTGTTTTTATGACACACCTCTTTCAATTAAATGGGTGATAATGAATGTGTCCCCTGACAGGTGTTTTTGTCGTCGCTCTGATTTACATGGCAGACTAATTTGGCTTAGAGGCTGATGTAAAAAAGGTTGCGCCCACCCCCAACCCCCACCCCCTGTCGCTGAGGGTCCATGTAAAGATGTTCCAATTTGAATGTGCAGGTGACGGCGCTGCACCTCCTCATGGGAAGATAATGACTTCTGCAGGTGAAGTGTTGTGGGGGGGTGGGGGCGACCTGAGGCTCAGGTTAATTAATGAAGTGATTCTGGTTCGGGGGGGAGCGACACAGGGCCTACTGTGGACCCCGAGCAGCAGGTCACAACACTGACAGATGCCCCATTACAATGTTAATGATCGAGGGGCTCTGCTCTGATAATCATATTCAAAGCTTTTTCTGCAGATAACAATCAGAAGCGTCCAACCCCCCGCCCCCTCTCTGCTGCTGCCACCGTTCGGACTGAATGATTGAGCCCCCCAAAGGCCCAGAGGACCGATCAATGTGATCAGGACCTGATAAGATCTGCAGCACGCGCCATGCACACTCTGCAGAAATCCCTCAGCAGCTCAGTGAATCGACCACCAAATCAGAAAAAAACATTATTTAACGCGACAGTTGTGCAGCGCATTACAGTCGATTAACAGTAAATAAATCACATCTGCTTTGAAAAAAGAAAATGGAGGTTCACTTTTACAGATTTCCCCCATATTTATTACCTTTTAGTATCTAAAACAGATTATTGGTGTTGCATCTACAGAGTGTGAAGTTGAACAGATGCGTGTGAGAATCTGGACCTTGTCCAGATGCAGTGTTGACGTCTTTGAGCTCGGAGGCATCAGGGATGGACCAAACAGGAGAAAGGTGCATCGAAGTTAGAAGAATCAGTATTTCAGAGCTGTTTTTGGAACAAATGTTCATTTCCGCAACCACATTCCACTGATTGTGACCTGCAAATGCGAAAGTTTGTTTCTTTTTTATTTTTCCGATGAAAGGAGGGCCTTTTTGCCCCCCTAAACGTGCCACAAAACTCACCAAATTTTGCACGCAAGCCAGGCCTGGCAAAAAAATGTGATATTTAATGGTTTGCATTAATGGGCGTGGCCTAATGGCTCAACAGCGCCCCCTAGAAAACTTTGTGCCTCAAGCCCCACAATACGGTTTGACGTACATGCATGAAAATCGGTACACACCTGTATCATGTCACAACTTAAAGAAAAGTCTCTTGGTGCCATGGCCGAAACCGAACAGGAAGTCGGCCATTTTCAATTAATCGTGTCATTTTGGCGCAATTTATGCCATTCCTTCGGCAGTTAATACGGCCCGAACCGTAATGTGCACCCAGGTGTGTTATACATCAAAATGTGCGTCTCCATCCTGCGACATTACTTTTCTCTTTCAAAAGCGTTACCGTGGTGACGATTGACGCCAAAAAGCACACCCATCCTTCATCTGATTGGTCCATATTTGATAGTCCCTATTTTCTGCCATAACTTTTGAATGGTTTGACATAGAGAGTCGTGGGTGGTGTCACCGGACTCGGTTTTTAGTACTTGACCTTCATTGGCATGAATTAGCCCCGCCCCTTCTTCTGATTGGTCGACATCTGATAGTTCCTACTTTCTGCCATAACTTTTGAATGGTTTGATATAGAGTCGTGGCTGGTGTCATCCGCTAAAGAAATAGCAAATGAATTCAATAATTTCTTTGTAAATGTGGGACCAAATCTTGCACGTGAAATTTTGGAACCAAATGACAGTGATTGTTTTAACGAAAGAAACATAAAACAGAATGCAAGTTCTATATTTATAAGGAAAGTTCAATGAAATATTTGAAATTGTTAATACATTTCAAAATAAAAGGTCCACAGACAACACAGATATTGATATGATGCTTGTCAAAGAAATAATACAAAGTATGGTAATACCATTCACTCATATTTGTAATCTCTCCTTTTAAACTGGCATTTTCCCTAGAAAAATTAAAACCGCTAAAGTCATCCCTATTTTTAAAAGTGGAGATAAATATCAATTTTCAAATTATAGACCTATATCTCTGCTTTCACAATTCTCAAAGATTTTAGAAAAACTGTTTGTGGTCAGGCTGGACAATTTCATTGATAAACATAATATACTCAGCAATCATCAGTATGGGTTTAGCTGTAACAGGTCAACACCAATGGCTGCCATGGATTTAGTTGAACGGATATAAACAGCAATAAATGAAGTTATATACAATAGGGGTATTCATAGACCTACGAAAGGACTTCGACACCATTCATCATGGACTGCTGCTAAAGAAATGGGAAAGATATGATGTCAGAGGAAAAGCAAATCAATGGCTAAAAAGCTACCTCTTGGACAGACTACAGTATATCCACATAAATAATGATGATTCCGATAAGGAACATATTACTTTTGGAGTCCCCCAAGGCTCAGTATTGGGTCCAAAACGTTTTATTTTTATATATAAATGATGTTTGGGATGTACTAAAACAAATGAGCTGTGTCTTGTTCGCTGACGACACCAGTCTGTGTTGTTCAGGAGATCTTAAATCTTAACCAGCTTCTGAACACAGTGCAAAAAGAACTAACGATATTAAAGAAGTGCTTTGATGTCAATAAACTTTCACTAAACATAGATAAAACTAAATTCATTATTTTTGGTAATAAACTAGATTGGAAATCACATATAAACAACCTAAGGCTAAAACTATCCAGAACCATTGCTGTAATGAACAAAATGAAAACAGTTCTAAACACAGTCCCTCTATCTGCTATACTGTTCCCTCGTACTCCCACACATTCATTATTGTGTTGAAGTCTAGGGGAACAACTATAAAACGGTAATAAACCCAATCTATTTACTTCAGAAGAAAGCCATTAGAACTGTTAGCAAGTCTGATTATTATTCGCCTACAAACCCACTGTTTATTGACCTCAAATCCTTAAAATTAATTGATATAGTTGAATTAAATACTGCACTCCTAATGTATAAGGCACAATCATCTCCTTCCATCCTGTATCCAGAGTCTGTTCCAGCTAGAGAGACTGCCATATATAATACAACCAAAACTAGGATAAATACTAAAGAAAGATGCATATCGGTTGCAGGAGTTAAAATATGGAACAGCCTAAATAATGAATTAAAAAACTGTAGTTCAATAAATACATTTAAATATATATATATATATATATATATATATATATATATATATATATATATATATATATATATATATATATATATATATATATATATATATATATATATATATATATATATATATATATTGTGCTCCATACTATATGAAACGATTAAAATAATGAGAATAATTGTTGTTGTAATAATAATAATATTTATATACCAAAAAATGTAATGATTGTTCTTTGGTTTCCTTTTGTTTTCCTTCTAGGGATTGTTTCTGTTTCCTCTAAGCATTGATTATTTACTTTCTCTGTTAGTGGTTTTTCTGAGATCCGTCTTCTGTTTGTATTTTACTGGATTTTTCTGTCATATTTACGTTTGTCTTCCTTCTTGTTTTGCATGTGTGTTTACTTTGCTGTTTTTTGTTGTAGATTGTTTGTCCTTGTATTGGTATCAACTATGAAGTAAAAGTTAAAAAGGGTAGGCACAATAATCTTAGGCTTCTGCCTACACCTTTTGGTCGGTTTATTACTTCTTTTTTTATTATTATTTCTTTCCTACAAAAGGAAATGAAATGCAATGTATTGTATCAATTGAAACTGATCGACCAAATAAACTACTACTAATACTACTGCTAAATGTCCAGGTCTGAAGAATCTACATCAAGTCATACAAGCTTCCACTGCAGCCTGAACGTGCACAAGGGTGGAGGACCGTTCATCACTGCTTGCAGCTTTCATTTCTATTTGCAACTTTAATTTGGCCAAATTCCAGGTGGATGGAGTCACAACTACTGACACATACACCGTTTGGATGTTTCATCAGCATAAATAAAGTTCTCCTCTTCTCTGATCATCCATCTGCACCTATTCCTCCTTCATGAGCGTTGAGCAGTTTTATCTTCTTGCAACCAAATATGGTAGCTCACCAGGAAACACAGACACATCTCCATCCCTGCTTGATAGATGAAGCACCTTCACGTTCTCTAAACACCTCGTTGTCTCACTTGAAGATTTTCCTGATCATATTTTGCAAAAGAACCTCACAAGCTCTTAATTTGCTGTTATTCCACAGTTGTGGCCAAAGGTTTTGGCTTATACTTAAAGTAAATTTCTGCCACTTTTGCTGCTTTAGTACTCTTAAATGATTGTAACTTCATCAGTTACAAAGGCTTTTATTGGTCAAAAATTATGGAAAGAGTCAACAATTTGCAGTGTTTTCAAACCCTCTTCAGAACTTCTGCTGATCAATCCAACAAACTGGGTATAAATTCCGGTGGTCAATCTTGACTGATGGAGATGTGTTTGTGCTTTGAGGTGGTAATTTGCAATCGTCTGCTCGTCCACCTGCCTTTTTGGGGACTAACCATTTGTTCTCAGTTATAATCTGGGGAGTTTTCTGACCACGGATCCAGAAGGTCCGCGCCATGATCTCAATGGCAGTTTTTTTTATCTGTTGGATCGGGATCTGGTGCTCCATCCATGCCGCTAAAGGATCTGCAAGCAGCTCCTGCAGGAACGTGTTCAGCCCTTGTTCTGCAGGAAGAACCCTCAGGTGAGTTCTGAAAATGACTTTATTCCCACACCTTCACCTGCATGTTGCACGCTGGACAATTTGCATGTAAAGTGATGTTTTATGAGCTGTATGCTTCATGTTTCTTCTGTAACCATGGAGACAGATGACAGTTATAGCTGATGCTGAACATGATGGTTATGGGACAGATCTGATGTTCTCAGGAGCCTTTTATCTGATTTATGGATGTTTGCATGAGCAGAGCTCCCTCTCCCCTGCCGCTGACGGATTTGAGATGAAATGTTTCACAGCTGGAACGTCTGAAATAACTCATCAGAGTGGGAGGGGCAACCGGCGGGCCGTGATGTGGAAAAAATGAAGAGAGCAAACCAGGGGCCAGGAGGCAAAAAGGGTGAAATTTATTTTTCAACCTCTGTCAGGAAGGTGCATTAATCTGAGAACATCCTGCAAACGTGCGGTTCCTCCATCAGCGGCCACTCCCCTGCTCCCTCATCCCAAACATGAAATATCACCTGCTGTGATTAATCCCAACTTAATTAAATCCATCAGCCAGACAAAGGCATCCAATGAGCTGTGTAATCATTCACACAGTAAATGAAAGAAAGCAAAGGCTTCTGTGATTCTGCTTTGACAGAGATGGAGAGGATGAACCAGGGGACGAGGTGGGGTGGGGGGACGGGGGGAACAGCCTCCACAACACACCAACCATCTCACCCACATCAATTAGAGCAGCCGCCATTAGTCACAGAAAATTAATCGGCAACTATTTGGACAATCGAATTCTGGTTGGAGTCGTTTTTTGAGTCAGGAAACATCTAGTGTTGCAACAGCAACACTAGAAATACACGACATCCACTAAAGTTTGCTAGTTTACGAATTTTTATCCAAAACAATGGAATGATTTGAACATATACATCTATATTTTATTCACAATAGACTTCAGCAGCTACAGACTGTGAAGCCATTTCAGACTAATGTTCCCCAAGACAACTATCTCATTATCTGCAGGACAAAACATGAAAAGATTCAGAGAATCTGGAGGAATCTCTGTGCAATTTGGACAAGACTGAAACGCAACATAAGATGCCTGTGATCTTCTTCCCGTCAAACAGCACTGCATTAAAATCAGAAATAGAATCACGGCACAGAGCCAGGAACACTTCCAGAGATCCCTACCAGAGTTTTTCATCCACAAATGCAGGTTAAAGCTCCGTCATGAGAAACACCACCATATTTGATCCAAAGTTCAAAGTTTGTTTAAAATGGACTGAAGCAAAACAGAAAACCGCTCTGTGGTCATATGGATATAGTCTGAATTCAATTCAATTCAATTCAATTCAATTCAATTCAATTCTGAGAGGCTTTTGCCCAGACCGCCGGAAATGTTTTGTGGTGTTATTAATCCCAAATAGTTTCACTTAAAGCAGCACAACGTAACTTTCAGCTTTTCAGAGTTTGGCAGCATCTTTTGGACAAAAACGGTAGTGTTTTACCAGAAAGAACACTACGTTTCCCATGAGCACCAGCGCGTACTGCCGGAAAACTCCTGTCCCGTCGCTGCATTTGTTTTGAGAGAAGACGGGACGCTTTTCTGTTTCACCAAGTGAACAGACGGAACGCAAAAAAAAAGATGTTAAACTGCTGGAAAGGAACTGGAATTTACCGGGATACCTTAAACAAGGAAGCTAGGGAGCGGTATATGGAGAAAATAATGATTATTAACGGTCTGGATCCATATGAAATAATTTTGTATCCCTCTTACTTCTCTTTTCTTTTTTTTGACTGCTATATTATGGTGAAGAGGCTCCGAGGCGTGATTATTTTTGTTTTCCTCGTGAGATTATTTTTTTCCTCTGCAGCTACAAATAAGAGTTAATATTTTTTCCTCAACAAACTAGTTTTATCTGAAGATTGGGGTTAATTGCACCGCAGAGAGCTGGTCAGCAACTGCGTTTAGCTGGAGAAGTGGGGAATAAAACCCGTGTTTTGATCCGACCCCGGTCTGTGTGAGTGTTTGTGGTTTAAGGCTGTTTATGGTTCTGCGTTAAATCGACGCAGAGCCTACGGCGTAGGGTGCGCGGCGACACGCACCGTACGTTGCGCGTCGCCACGTACCCTACGCCGTAAGTCTGCGTCGATTTAACGCAGAACCATAATTCAGGCTTTACATCAGGCTGTGTGGAAGGTGTTTGGTCGTTACAGCCGCGATCCAAAGCGAGCCGACGACTCTTTCACTCTTTTACTTTGTTATGTCAGATACTCGGCCTCCGGGGTTCTGCCTCCGAGCAGGAAACCGTTGAAAAGTTAAACCATTAGGATCTTTTCCCCACGTCTGTTATGTGGAGCTGCTGCAGCCACGACGCAGCAACAGCTTCTGCGGAGCTGAGCTCCACGCCCCGCCCATTTTCGTCTCGACTGCGAATCTGGAAGGAGGGGGAAGTGACGTATGCCGTAAAGCAGTCAAAGTCGTAACGATTTGTAGTTTTTTAGTGTGGCAGGGTTCCTACCATGCTCCTCAAAGTTACATAGTGCCAGTGAAGGAGATACAGACCCCTCAGACCATGACAGAGGTTCATTAAACCTGTTGGAAGTTGATGTACCATCACAATGACTCTGGAAATATGATATTAAGGTGGAAAAGTTACGTAGTGTCGCTTTAAATGCTGTCGCGGACAACAGAAAATTAAATACTGTTACTCTTCCACCGTTTACGGTTTCAGCGTAATTCGAACAGATTCTGAAAGCTGAGTGCAGCTTTGCACTGAGACATGGTGAAGTATATGCCCGGGCACCGTAATGTTCCGTACATATATCTCCATGCACCGCTCTCCAACAGGCGTACCAGGCTGGAGACCGAACAGCTGACTCTAACGTTAAAATATAATACAGAAACGTCTCGTAATGTACAGCGTTGTACAGTGATATAAGCATCGTATATATATATAGTCAGATAAAAATCACATTACCATTCCTGCTGTGTGTTTAAACCATGGGTGAAAACACTGTGTGTGTCTGTCCATTGAGCTGTTACGCCGAGAGCGCCCCCTGCAGGTTTGGAGCACTTCCGGTTGTAGTGACCGGTTATGAAGCGTTTTTCTTTTGAAGATGGTTTCTTGTTTTCTATCGTTTTGTGCTTTGCATCGTTTCTCTATTTGCAGCGCGTTTGATGATGCTGCATTTGTCTTTGTTTTTTGCACACACGTTTTTTCATTTGCACCACGTTCCTCTTTTTGTACCTCGTTTAGAGTTTGTGAATTTGAATCGTTTCTGTAATTGAAGCCGTTTTCCTTAACTGAGACGCATTAGGCCGTTGCAGGGCGTTTGGCCCTTGTCGGCCCCCGTACCTATCTACTTTAAATCACAACAGAGCATTGACAATGAGAATTTGAAATGACAGTGGTTGAACTTCCTAAAGGGGCCTCGCCTCTGCCTCTCTGGTAGCACGCAGTGCGTTTTTAGCTACTCTGTACTGTTTCCTCCCTCCATGTGGAATGTCAGGTATTTGTGATTTTTTGATCCTGTTGAAATTCAGTTTTTTTTGTAATCCTGCTCTGCAGCGGTTTTGTTTGGAGTAATAAATCAGCCTTTTTGTAACTCCTGCCTCGTGGCGTCTAGCCCACATTTGGGTCCTGATCAATCGCAACGTAACACAACCTTCACCAACTGATCCAGGACTGTTGAGCATCTCCAGTCCCACATACACATGTACATACACATGTACATACACATGTACATACACACAGCAGTTGATCCGCTGTACCAGCTGTATCCAACCAGGGAGTATGAATCGGACCAGAACAGGACAACATTTACCAGCTGGTCTCCCCACATTCACGTTTGTGGACTGTAGTAAGAAGAAGAGTAGACACTACAGTGGTGAACATCAGATATGTTGCTGTGCTCAAATTCAAAATGACCTTTTTTTTTAATATTTTGATTGACTATTTCCTCCCTTTCAACATCTGATCTGTTGTCTATATTGTTTTATGATTTGTGGGTTTATTTAATTCAATTCAAACTACTTTATTAATCCCAGAAGGGAAATTCATTGTTGCATTTGTCCACAGTAATCTATGAGCTTATTAAATAATTAAAATCAGTTTTTCGTTTACATTATAGAGTCCAAACTTTTATGGAGTCAGGGTTGTACAATTAGATTTTATTGTTTGTGTGTAATCTTTATATTTTGTGATGGAGCGGTGACCCGTCCCCACCTCCCACCGGGACGGGTCCAATCACAGCTGGGAAAAGTGTTGTGTGAAAACATGAATATCTTATCTATTTAAAGGTTTAGTTATCAGGGACAATGCACATTAATAATACATTTAAACAAATGTAAAATATGCCAGAATTAGCCAAAAGGGCTATTTTGCATCTGCTGTCCCTGGACTGGTGCAAAATAGTCAACTTAAAAGAAAAATTAAGAAAAATTAAGATATAATCAATAAAACATTTCCAAATAAGAAGGCTACATCAGAATAAAGATTAAAAGGTAAAACACTAAGCTAAAATACACACACACAGGTTAACATAAGCTCAACAACAGACAATTGCTACAAACAAAAACAGAAACAACATGAAGCAGCAACAGTAACGTCAGCATTAATAACACGAGACACAGTAACACACTAACAGGCCAAAAACAAACAAGACAAAAGCACTAAACACAGAATAAAAAACCATGCACAAAAAGCAACAGTGTAACTAGACAAACTAATAGTAACATGACAGGTGGATCAGACAAACACTGACAGGCAGGGCAGCAAGCCAGGAAAATGAAGCACTAAAATGTAATGTTGACAGCCTTGGCCATTAATTAACCACTTTTTCAGATAAAATTTAAAAGAAGCATAATTTGATTGGTTTCTAATCTCACTTGGTATGAAATTTTTCTTAATGTCCCGGTGTGGCTTCTGGCCAAGGGCGTAGGTTTGCATAGGGACGGTAGGGACATAACACTACCAACTTTTCAGGAGGCTCAAATTGTCCCCACCAACTTTTAAGCAACCTTATTTGCATTATATAATGTGTTCAGATATAGAGGTAATTTAGATTGTCTTCCCAAATGTTGTAAGGATAGAATTGACCCTACCATTATTAAGTGAATTGTTTTCATTATGTTCAGACTTACATTTACCCCTTTTTACTTGCTGAATTTGCCGGTCCATTTTTTTTTCCTCAAACGCACGTTTGATTGGCTGATGACTTGGTCTTAAGACAAATGTTTATTTTTTGCATTCTGGATAGTTAAGAGATTATTAATAAGTACACTTAATACATTTATTGTGTATGTTAATATAATTTAAGTTATGTTCAAATTGCAATTAAATTGCTAATAAAATCCTGGAATATTCTGGAAGTTTTCAAAATGTTTCTTTAGTAGTTTTTGAAAACAAAGGTTTGAATCGAACCGTGTATCAGGTGAACCAATACACATGAACGTTAGTATAAGTAAACAGATTTATTTTGCATTGATCATTTAGCCTATCAATTAATTAGGTTCATATTCATGACAAATGTAGCCCTGACCCCCGTTCACCCAATCTGTTTGGTCTTATTAATGTCCCGTCTCCAGCAAAAAGTGTACATGCAGGTGATGCTGTTATATCGTCCCTACCAATGTTGAGACCAAACCTACGTCCTTGCTTCTGGCTCAAAGGCAGCCGGGTACGTGGATCACGTGTCCGAGCCCGGGCCTGCTGAGCACCAGAGCCCCCAGTACAGGCCACGTGTGGGTGGAGAGCAGAAGCATGCCATCATGCAATAAAGGGAAAATCCCACTAATATCAAACAGTATTGATCTCATTTGCATTGTAGTAATTGTTCGAGGCTGCCAGCCCCAGGATTAACCCTTTAAGTACTTGAATCAACATCTGCTAAAAAGCACTTGACCTCAAACGGCGTCAGCTGACCAGAAACACGTGCGCTTGTGTGTTTGTGTGTGGAACATATACGGCTGCATCTTTGTCTCTGACTGCAGCCAGATTTGCAGCCAGATTTGCAGCCAGATTTGCAGCCAGATTTGCAGCTTGTCCGCGATTGTCTTTCCACAGTTATCAGCAACTTCTGCACAACAGAAGATGTCACGGTCCATGTTTGTACAGTCGTACTAAAGATAGAAGTTTGTCCGTTTTATTTATATTTTTAAAAGAAGGTTCCAGTCCAGTCATTAAATAAATCACAAGGCTAAAAAGAGGAAAAATTAACTTTTACACGAGTGTACTTGTCTTGAAATTAATCTCAGTATTTTCTGTTTTCAAATAAGGCCATTAAGAGACATTTAAATATTTCCAAATCATTTGCAATCAACAAGAAAATGATCTACACGCACGCTCTCTCTCTTAATGGGCAACAGCAGGCGCAGCTGGGATGTTAATGCCGGCAAACAGGATTATCCTCAGAAAGGATTTCTCTGCAAAGCATTTCCTCTTAATTAGATTTCTCAGTCTCAGATAAATTGCCTTTTAGCAGCGAGAGCTGCCACTGAGGGAGCTGTTAGCTCCTTATAACCGAGCTAAATGCATAATTATTGAAACAATTACATTAGCAGGGCTCCTCTGTGTTTGTGTGAGTGGAGGAGATGGAGAAAGGAAAGAGTACCTAAACCACATGAAAAAACATTTTCATTGACTTATTAATAGTTAATATATTGTACATCAATTTTTACATTAATGATCAGTGTTTTAAAACCCTTATTGATCAGTTATCTATTTTGGCTGTAAAAATACATTTTATGAGGGATTTCTCTTGATCTCTGCTTCTAATGTCTGATAGTTATTTTACATAACTGTGTGTTGAGACAATATAACAACAGTTTAGGGTAAAATAAATTTTTATCAGGAATTTAAATAAGTAGAAGCTGAAATTCAACGTGAATAAAATGTAAAAGAATATCAGCTGGAAATATAAACTATCACAAATGTGCTCTGGAAAGTTTTTAGTTCTCATGTTGTATGTTGCCACTTTTATAAAACAAATGTCCAACATTTTTGTGGTAAATGGTGAAGCAGATCGGGAGTTTTCTTTTTGATAACGTCTGGACATTTTTCTAGAGAGGGTGGACACATTCCAGCTCCTTGGAATACAGCTCTCCTCTGACCTGAAACGGGACGCACAAGTCCAGTTCATGTTGAAGAGGCTCAGCCGAGGGTTCTTTATCTGAGTGTGGCCAGACGAGCACAGCTGCCCCAGATGTGTGACCCAGGTCCAGATGTGTGACCCAGGTATATACGACCACGCCCGCCCATAGGGGGGGACAAACGGGTCTGTTGTCCCGGACCCGGGGTAGGGGGGGGCCAGAACTGGGCCCTCATTCATTTTTTTTTAAATTCTCATTAAATTATGGAATCATTTTTTAAAAATGTTTCAAAATATGCCGATTTGTGGAAAAAATATGTAGTATTTGAGTTACATAAAAGCTTGTTATTTGTTTTCTTCCTAATTGTCCTTGTGGTCAAGAACCCCCAACACAAAAGTGGTTTGGCCGCTGAACAAAATTTGATGTTATCATTTAATTCAACCATTAGAACGGTCAAAATGTCCGGTCAGCACAAGTCCGGTGCTCAGAAAAGAAGAGAAAAGAGAAGAAGAGAAGAAGAAAATAGAGGCCTCAGAGATTCTCTACACAAATATTTTAAAAAGGTGGTGACGGTGAAGCTGGAATTAATAAAGTCAGCGTAGAGCAAGGTAAGAAACAGTTACAACGTTTACCAACCTTGTAACTTAACCTAACGGGCTAGCTCTAATGTTAACGTCCATTAGCTCGTATAAAAACCTGAAGAGCAGAGGGAGAGGAGAGGAAGAGGAGAAGGAGAGATCCGGGCGCAGGGGGCCCATCTTAGATTATTTTGTCCGGGGCCCCGGCAGGACTGTCAGCTCTATACGACCTTCATCAGACCAGTGCTGGAATACTCCTCACCTGTCTGGGCCGGACTCCCAAAACACTGATCCAGGAACTGGAATGTCTGCAGAGAAGGTGCTGCCGTATCAGAGGGATACCAACTAACTCCTTCACTCTGGAGGTGAGGAGAGAGGAGGTGAGGAGAGAGGAGGTTAGGAGAGAGGAGGTGAGGAGAGAGGAGGTTAGGAGAGAGGAGGTGAGGAGAGAGGAGGTGAGGAGAGAGGAGGTGAGGAGAGAGGAGGCACCTTAAGGGAATTCCATCGGCTACTGAGAGAAGGACCAGCCCAATGATCCAGAGCCCGTCTGCAAATACAAGTCGCTACACGCTACGCAATGGGAGGACAATCACACAACCTATGAGTCACACAAAAACCCACCAGATGTCGTTCCTCCCGAGAGCGTACAAACTTTATCAGAAGTAAAACTTTTTAGGCATGGTTTTACAGTTGATATTTATTCATTTTTTTGTTGGTTTTTTTTTCAATAGAGCGGTCCTCTTGTGTCAAAGTGTAAGAAACATCATGATTCATATTGTTATGCAATGATGAATCTCAAATAAACTTGAACTTGAACTTTCTGTCTTTTTTTTTTTAAATGTGTCCAATCCTGACATTTCATTTAGGATTCCAAAAGATAAAGGGTCTCAGTGGATCTGGTTCCCTCTTCCCTAGGGGTATGTTTCAAGGTCCTCGTCACACTTTTTGGTTTCTGCTGAGGAACATCAGGACTGCAGTCGGACCAGTCCAGTATCTGGAGCCTCCTCTTGCTTGGTGTCAGTGAGCTGGTTTTTACGTTGTCCTGCTCAAACGTTCAGGACGGCAGACGCTGTTTCTCTAAAGTGTCAGTTTACTTTTCTGCATGGGTGCTGCCGTCACAGAGGTGGAGACAAGCTTTCTCAAGAACACCGACACAACCCCAGACCATCACAGAACCTGGGTTCTGGACAGGCTACTCTGGACGCTCCTTTTCTCTCTAGTCTGGAGATCATTCATTTCTTCCAAGAAAGAAAAGACAAATAGACCCAAGAACTCTTATGTCATGATCAACCCACACTAAGATGCACATCAGAGCTGTTTTCCACATTGCACATCATATTTATTTAAAACAAATTATTATTTTTTAATCTACACATGACCCTTTAATTGATGCGCTGCACTATTACGTTATTATATGTTAAGTTTCTCTGTTTGTCGTTGATACTAACCTGCTGTTTGGGCGTCTATGTAGCTGCTACTTTGAGTTTCTTTTTTTCATATTTTATTTTTATTTAGTTTTTCAACAAAAATAAAACATAAGACAGACAGGGTCATCACAGGTGTATAGAAATGCATAATGTAGAAACAAGATTGGATGGGTCCGGGTTACATTTTTATCTAATTCTATTGGGTCCTTAGTGTCCATGTGTGCTAATTGGGGTGCTAGAGGATTTTAGATCCTTCACTCTGTTTCTTGTAGATCCTAAGCGTTCCGTACCAAGGAAGATGTCTCCCATTCTTTTTGTGCAGAGGGGAAATACAAAGAACAATGGCATATTTCTTCTACCAAACACATATACAGAAAATAATTTCAGGTTCAAATAGGACTTCCATTTTTCCCAGTATTTTTCACCTTACTTGGTAGCATGTCTCAAAGAAAAAGTCAATCGTTCAATATTATAGATTTCATTATCTATTTCGATCCATTCAAGGATTGTAGGAGATTCTTTACTCAGCCATTTTCTGGTTATTGCTGTTTTACTAGTTACTAGCAGTATTTGTAAGAGGTATCTGTCCTGTTTATTCAGTCCAGTTGGTACATTTCCTAAATATATAGCACTAAAATGTAAAATAAGTTCTGAGCTGATTATAGATCTGATCTGTTTCACTATGTCTATCCAATAGGAAGATATGTTTGGACATTCCCAAAAAATGTGAAAATGACCAGCTGACATATTACTGCACATTCTCCAGCACTGACCTTGTTCAGGGTTGTTACTTTGCCATTTTTTAATCCTTGGGGTTATAAAAAACCTTAAAATGTTTTTCCAGGTGTATTCCCTCTTTGAGTTTCATTAGGGTTCTACAGGGATTAATGAAGTATCTTTCTATCTATCAAAAGAAAAATCTTTTATTTAGAGAAGTACGCATGTTCAGTGGACATGCACCAGTCAACAGTCTGGACTCAACATGCATTTACCACTGTGGACATAGACGGACACAGCTGGAAGCTGACTGTTCTTTGTTGGGATGTAAGCTTTTGCTTCTTTTCCACTTTCCCCGTGTTTGACTTCAGCTTGTCTGCTGTTTGCTTTCTGAAAACAAAGTACAGCTCAGGAGGAGCTGAGAGGAACTGAAACAGTCCTGCAGAGTCATTTATAAATCATTTTCAAGGAGTTGAACTCACTCAGGGATTTACCATAACTTTACTACGACCTAAACCGCGAAAAAGGAAAACCTTACAAAGCAAAACATGGCCGAGATTTTTGTCCTTTTTGTCCTACATATTCGAGTGAAAATGCAACATGAATTCATATTTATAGCATCAATTAATTATTAAGATGTACCACAACAAAATAATTCACAAAAGTAAATCTTTTTCTGACAGAAATAAACATGATTTCTCTATAAAATGCAATCTGCAGCAAGCAGGTCTTTGTGACACTGCAGGAGTGTTATTATTCTAAACTGGTTCCGGTTTTGGTCCGTAGTGCAGTCAAAAACCACATTGAATAAATCTTCAAATGTCTACATGTGTTACTGTGTATCATTATTATACAACAAGGATTTTGTTCGACAGCATTTACAGATGTTTTCAGTGCACGTGCACCTGAAGTGAGCCTGGATGGATGCGTGCTACGTGATGACCGTGGTCCAGCGTGGACGCACAACCTTTCTGACACTGAGCCGAGTTTTGAAAATTTTCCACCCAGCCGTGCTTCTGTTTTTGTCCTGACTCACTCTGAGACCTACGACGGAGTATTAGGGCCAAACTAAGACAATTACGAGAATAAAGTCATAAAATAATGAGAATAAAGTCGTAAGAATTACGATAATAAAGTGGTAAAATTACGAGAATAAAGTCGTAATAGAATAAAGTCGTAATATTATGAGAATAAAGTCGTAATATTATGAGAATAAAGTGGTAAAATTACGAGAATAAAGTCGTAATAGAATAAAGTCGTTATATTATGAGAATAAAGTCGTAATATTACGAGAATAAAGTGGTAAAATTACGAGAATAAAGTTGTAACATTACAAGAATAAAGTCGTAATATTACGAGAATAAAGTGATAATTTATGAGAATAAAGTGGTAATTCATGAGAACTCTAACAGGAAGAGCATCTTCTCCCTGTGTTAAAATGAGGAATATTGAGCATCTTGTGAAGTTATATTTATATATTTATAATATATTACAACTTTATTCTCGTAATATTACGACTTTATTCTCAAAATATTACGACTTTATTCTCGTAATATTATGACTTTATTCTCGCAATTTTTTTGTCTTAGTTTGGTCCTAATACTCCGTCGTAGAGACCAGCTGCTCAGCATCCAGTATTTCTGTTCGGGTTAAATCTGACCTGTTTTCAAGTTTCAGGATGTAAAAAGTACCATTTGATTTTTCTCATTGGAACAATGGAAGAAGAACAAGAGGAACAAAAACAAGAAGCAGCTACTTCAACACACAAGACATTTTCTCCATGTTAGTAATTCTGAGGGTGTCTTGAAAAAAGAAAGTGACATTGTTGTTGTCGGGGTCAGATATGGCCTGGCCGTGAGTCGCTCTGTGGATCAAATATAACTCCCAAACACACATGAATGAATGAAAATAAAGGACCTTTTGCCTTTTATTACCTCTAACACCGCAGATAGAAATAAAAACGTATTTTGTCCGATGTGCTCTAATATTAGTCTAATATTAGTGTCTTAGACTCAGATAATATACCAAACTATTGTCAACACTATAGGAAATATAAGGAGTAAATTTAACAGTTTTTTCTAACATAAAACAAGTTTCTTGCTAGATAAAAGGTCTGCGGCGCGGGCTGACGTCTCATAAAACCCTCAAAATATCACTACAGAGGTAGATTTGAAGTAATGTGCAAATAATTAATAACTAAATAAGTGGTTAGTGCCAATGATGGAGACTAGACTGGTAGTACAGCGGAAAATGAATTTTTTAACCTCATGTAGCATTAAAGCAGTCAAAAAACAATATTCACAGTTTCAGCTGAAGTAAAACACGTAAAACTGAGGGAACGCCTGCTGATCAGACACATCTAGCTGCAGAGAGGCCGAGTCCTAACTACATTTAGTATAGACAACTTTTCAAAAACCTGCACTGTTTTCTACTTCTTTTGCACTTCGGTTATTTTTTAAAGATGTCCAATGCCCTTCTGTGATTATATTATTTTATTTAAACCAACCGGATTTTCTTGTTATTCTTCTCAAAAGATTATTGAACATTATTAATATATCATGTTAATTTATCTACTTTGGCAAAAAGTACAGACTAATGGAGACATATAATTATTGTTTTTGCCCAATGGTCAGTGTTCAGCTATCTGATGAAGGAAATTATTTGAAAGGTCCAACAAAATATGATTAGACTTTGGCAAAGACTGGTCCTGATCATTTTGTCTTGTTTTTTTCTTCTTCAATAATTAAAAGATGGTCTTGTGGTGTGGGGGCTGCGGAAATGTTTCTTTTTTTAAGTAGGCCCCATCCAGAAAGGTTTGACAACCGCTGACTGAGATAGAGCGTTCAAATTATGAATTTTGTGTTTGATTATTTGATCTTTAATTAGGGTGGGGTAGGGGGGTAATGCAATGCTATGCATGTATCATACGACCAGGCAATAATAAAAATAAAACATAAGACGGGGGGTGGTACAAGCCAATGAAGGTTTATATGTTACACAGAAAAAACAAAGCCTCTCAAGAAATAAGCTGAATGTTCCTATATTAAGTAAAATTATTTTATATCAAAGGAGCATGAGGCTCCTTTTAAGAAATGAGACTCTCTAGCGCCACCCTTCACCACGACGGCCGTTGGGGGTACTGCAGCCAACAGTGAAGCCGGCACGGGAGAACGGGGAGAACGTACATGCAGCGTCATGTGACGTCACATCCGCAGGACAGCGCGGGAAATTCGGGACCGAATTGCAGCACATTTTGCAGCACACAGCCTGTTCAAGACAAAGGAGAGATACACTAGAGCAGGGGTTCTTAACCTTTCTGACCTTGGGGCCCAATTTTTTCAGTACAGAGTGGCCCGGGGCCCATTAAATATTAACACTGTATAGCAGGGGTATTCAACTTTAAGAGGTCCATTTAGAGAAAATTTACTCAAGCGAAGGTCCAGAACATCATAATAAATATATATATATATATATATATATATATATATATATATATATATATATATATATATATATATATATTCATTCAAGTAGCCTCATAGTTGTATCAACATCTGCATCTGACTGTTATATTAAAAAAGTACATATTTGCCCATTAACATGTGTAACTTCAATTACACATTTTTTTCTCTTAAAAATAAAATAGATTTTATTTTATTTTATTTTTCAAATGCTATCTTATTTTATTTATTTACCAGCAGTTTGAATTTCCCCTTTTCTTTGTTAATTGTCTCAACACATTTTTATAATATATGAATATAAACACATCTTAACAATTAAACAGTTTTGCAGTTTTTCTTTCTTCCCCTTAATCTTATGCCCCCACTTTCTGTCGTTCAGTGAGAGAACTGAGCTCTAATTTCTCCTGTCAGGACTTTAAATCTGGGCTGGATGGTGTCAGGTTCTATATGCATGAGAAGGTGCTCATTGGTGAACCTGGAACGATATTTAGTTTTAATTATGTTCATTGTGGAGAGAAAGCTGCTTCACAGCTGTATGTGGACCCAAACATGTTTTAAGATGGTCAGCTTATTTTCTGTGACTTCAGTTCAGACTTGAGTGGATATGTTTGATGAAAAACTTTGTGTTTTGTTTCAGTGGCGTTTCACTTTTCACTTTGAACGCCACGGTCTCTGAACGTATGAGACACTGGTTTTGTCCCAGTGGGAAGACTGAACCAAAACTTAGTTTGATTTTACTTTAAGTTATTTACATTAATAAGTTGTCAGGACTCAGTGTGTCGGGTTTCATCCGAGCCTGATCAGCTGCGACGGGCACAGCCCGCACCGCAGCTCTCTGGTCGCGCTGCAGCAGTTACTTTCCGATGCTTTTTCGAAAGCCCGAACAGTCCAGTCCAGCAGACATGACAGCCCACGCATCTACATCTACCATCTTTCACCAGTAACGACGGAGCCGCCGCCCGAGCGGCAGCCTCAGCCGACCTCCCCGGCCGCGGGGAGGCGTCGGGATAAATGATCACACCGCGCTCGCTCGCTCGCTCTGGGCGCAGACCCAAGTAATCGATCCCTGATCCTGGCGGATCTAAACCTACTCTGTGCAAAATGAAGGATTTTCTCTGTAAATACACACCATTTCTCTTACTATTACACGTACAGCTAGCTGAGGGTCTTCTTCTCCTCATTTGGTTGGGAGTTGCTATGCAGTCCCGCGGCCCCCGCGGCCCACACGTACAAAACTGAATTTCTTTCGCGGCCCACTAGATGGCGCTCGCGGCCCAAGTGTGGGCCGCGGCCCTATGGTTAAGAATCACTGCGCTAGAGGGCTCATTCTATTTGGTTTGGAACGCTTCATCTGACATTATTACTAGAAAACTTAAAATGTATACGGATTTTTTTCATAAATCCTGCCTCAATCCTGCCTCAAGCTCCTTTAAGTAAAAATATCTTCAATATTTCTGAAGGCTCAAGCCTTCAAGGGCTGCCATTAAAATCCTCCTCTGTTGTAAGCTAAGCTTTTTTTTAGTTGTCTGCCAGTTAAACGTCAGGCATTGAACATTTTGAAATTGCTTCAACAACACGTTTCCGAACCTTGACAATAGATGGACTTGACCAAACATATGTACATAGAGCCTGCGCTGCATCCGTCACAGAATTTGTCATTTGACAGTTTCATCAAGGAAGCGCTGCATGGTGTTATATAAACCCTATATAAACCCTGTGAGTAAACTTATCTACTGTTGGGCCCGACGTTTGCAAGACGAGAAAGTGGAATCCAGTCAGACTCCACACCGAGTTCGACGACGCGAAACTCGGTGTGGAGTGAAACAGCATACATGACAAAGCAAACGTGGTGTTAACCAAATCAAATACATTATATTTTAAGAATGAATTCAAGGATTTTTAAAGAGACGTAAAACTGATGGATTAATTCAGCATCGCCTGGATCTGATGATGAATTTCAGACTTATTACGCTGAAAACACCATCTATCTGTCAGGTTTCATCTTCAGCGTCCTTGTGGTCCGTATCTTGGGTTTCTTCCACTTTCAGTTCCAATGTGCTTCCTGTGGCGCATGCTGAGAGCATTCATGTAATTTGTATGAAATAAATTGGTGGTTTATTAGTGGACAGAGAGGATGACCCTCCCTGGAGAGCTTTCCGGTGTGTGAAAGTCTGTCAGCCGCCGCAGCACACACATTAACCTCCGAAGCTCCTCGTGTCCACAATCTGGATTCCTGCTCAATTCATCATTAGTCCTCCTCCCGTGGAACGTACGGCGAGCGCACGCCCTGCTCACACCTCTCCCTTCCATCCTCATGGTGAATCCCCGAACCATTCATCACTGGTCGGCCGCTGACAGTGACGGATGGGTCGGCCCGCCAACGGCAGTCTCCCAGCCGGAGACTCATACGGCCGCGGCCGTGGACTGACAGCTGGAGCAACATGTCAAGTGGTGGAGATACCGCGGCCATTAATAACCTGCATCACATGACCGCCGCGGCATGGGGCTGGGGAGACAGGGGGGGGATCCACACCTCACGTCTGAGCTGGGAGGGAGATGTCACGGACGCCTGATCTTTAATCAAGTGCGCGGGGATGATGGGTGATGAATACATCGCTCTCGTATTGGAAGGTGTCCGGCCGACGGGGAGGGCCCGGCGAGCAGAGATCTGATGACCCATCTGTGGCTCTCTGTGCCCCCCCAGGGAGGGGCTTAAAGACCATCCGGACACTCATGCCACATCTGTGCACATGTAATGTGTCATTCATTCAGTGAGAAGATGGTAATGGTTGGTTTGATGAGGCCTGACAGCCTGAGGGGGCCGCAACACCAAAAACCTCTCTGAGTGGAGTGGTTTTAATCACCAGCGGGGACAAACTTGTCCATGTTGAAACTGTGGACAGTTTTAATGTTGTTCCAGTCGGTTAGCTTAGTTTCAGCTGCAGCTCTCCTGCAGATCTGCTCCTCTCCTTTCTCTGAGGGTCTCTGAGGGTCACGAAGAGCTTTCCAAAGGGTGACATACATTCATGAGCAGCACTTCTGGCTGCTGGCAGACATGAACACTTCATACATCCGTCTGTGGGCTAGGGTTTGTTTCAAGGAGACATTGACTACGTTTACATGCAGTCAAAATTCGGGTTATTGCTAATAACGGTTACAGAAACATTCGGAATATTCCGTTTACATGCGTGAGCAAACAGGGTTATCCCTGTTTACATGGTAATTAATCCATCAGGATATCTGGATCAAACCAGCGACGCACGGAGAACGTGATGATGCAATTCCCATCATTTCTGCTTCTTCTTCCTGTATCCAAATTCAAAACAAATGCTGCTTCGCGCAACTTTTCTCTCACCTTCTTGTAAATCTTCTATCCCGGTACTTTCTACCGTCTACAAATGCAGAAATGTTCATATCCTTCATTACATTTATGAAGTGATTAGTCTCCTCCTGGTCTTGGTTTCTCCGTGTTTATAAGAACTTCCTGGACTCAAAAGACCAGGATTCCTTGTGAACAGAGCATGAGCAGAAAACACATTCCTGTTCCGTTTGATGGGGATATTCCATTTGGTGTTTACATGACCCAATATTCCGGTTTTAAAAGGAGTAACCCAGGACTCATATTGGAGTTTTTAAAAACCAGAATATGAGCAAATTCTGGTTATTCAAAGGGGTTATTGGTGTTTACATGGCCATGCAAATTCGGGTTATTGACTGCATGGAAACGCCGTCATTGTTTAGACATTGGTGTTCTAATGGTGGTTGTAATGGGTCAAAGATGGTTCCTACTCAGAGGTTCCTTCATGCTTAAATCAGCTTCAGTTTCAGTCGGAGGAATATTCGATTACTTTTAGGAAGAGTATAGCTCTTACAGCCTTCTGAGGCTACTATCAGCAAAAAACATTCATTAAATAACTTTGGGCAAATGTATAGCACCATGTCTCCCCCCAACATTGATGAGTGAGCGAGCAAGTGATGGAACAACACGTAAATGTAATTATCAGCTCATATTTCCTGAGGACGGGGATCCAACCGGTGTAAAGGTTTATGTAATCTGCCGGGTTCCTTAGCTTGGCTGTTTTAATGAAATGGCATTGTAGGTTTTCTTTAAATGAACTGGTTTTAATGAATTGCTGTGAACTGGACTGTACTGAACTTGTTTTCTGCGTGAAGCAGCTCAAGATGACTTTTGTTGGGAATTGTTGCAAATAAACCAAAAGCAACTTAACCTCTACGTCTCCAAGACAACCTTCTGAGTTCCAAATTGTCACTTGAGTGTTTAATTGACTTTCACCCCTCCTTGTCCCACCAGGCTGATGTATGCAGAGCAGGATGCAACTGTGCAACCGCCCACGCAGCCCGGCATACAGGTCTTTAAGAGTTAAGGTGATCCTTTAATCCAATTCTGCTCACCAATCAAAGATCCATGAATCCGGCCCGTTACGGGTGGGTCTGCGCCGGACTGGGCATGTCATTATTGAGGGGCTGCACCATAACAAAGCTGCTTTTAATGAGATTCCACAAAGCTCCAAATCAGGTCATCCCACCAAGCATCCCAGCTAATTCACTTAAAATTAATTCATTCCAAGAGACAATTACCAATTGCCGAGCAAGGAGGAGGTTTGTCCTCCCGATGAGGATGCCGAGACTTCAACCTTCACAGGAAAGAGGCAGAAATATCATTATCCATGTAAGGGATATTACAGAGGAGGAGGGGGGCATCGGCAGCCAAACGCAGAGTGATTAACTGTAATGTCCTCGGCGTCCCAGACTCCCAAATGCAGATTTGGCCGCAAGCAGCAAAGGCTTTAGAGCATCAGTCATCCCATGTAAAGCTAATAAAATCAGATAATGCACAGCTAATGCTAACAGCAGTCACTCTTTATGAAAAGGAGAATAAATATGATTTTCAATTACGAGTTTATACAGAGAGGCCGAGAGAGAATTCAATTTCTATCCGTCTCTTCTACGAGGGCTTTTCGGGCCGCCCGAGGAGCTTTTCTGACACAAAACGGAGAAATGAGCAAATAAAATGCAATCGGTCAGAGGCAGAGTCGTAAAGCAGCGCTCTGTCAGCAAAAGTACATCAGCGGAGGTGTTCGAGATGGCTTAAATCACCCTCCGCTGTCAGGCCCAGTCGATGAGCGCAGCGTCCCGCGCTAGCGCCGTGAGCTGACCGCGGCGGGACGGTCTCCCCTCATCCGTTATGATTGTGAGTTTACAAATGAAATCTCAGCACGTTGCGCCACCAACGAGCATCCAGATCCATCACACTGTCTGAGTTAGATTTTTAGTTCAAAGAACCCAAGTCATGTTAAATTATGACGCAAACAACACAGACTCCAGGACCTGTGTTTGTCTCCTGAAGATAATTGTTTGACCACCTAACACTGTTGGGACATCTGGTATTTATTCAGATAAACTACTTTCACATTTTTTCTTTCATTTTTTTATATGTGAAAACTAGATGGAGATACGTTTCACAGTAAGAAAGAAAACATGAAATTGCTAACCTTAATTGGATTTTTACTTTGCTCTTAGATTTGATTTTGTTTCTTGTTATATGTCGATCTCAATCCATAGTCTTTGTTGGCAAAATGCAAAATCTGCAGTTGAGCTGTTGTTGAGGCCAGAACAATTTCACTGAACACGTTCATTTTAGTTGACAACGTTTCCACCACTTATTTTTTTCCCAGCCTGCTAAGCAGTGGTTTAATATACATTTTTAAACCTGCAGACAAAGGGGCATAAACAGGTCTGGACAAACCCTCTCTGATGCCTCTCTGATTAATTAAACCCCAGGTTTTTGAAGAGGGGTGCAATAAATGCAACAAATCTATGAATACTTCAATTCAATTCAATTTTATTTATATAGCGTCTAATACAACAGAAGTTATCTCCAGTCATTTTCCAGAGATGCAAAAACATGACCCCCGAGCAGTTATTACATAAACAATGGCAGGTAAAAACTCCCCTAGTGGGAGAAAAACCTTAAACCAAACAGTGGCAAGAAAAACTCCCCTTTAGGAGGAAGAAACCTGGATCAGGACCTGGATCATAAGGGGGCACCCTCCTACTGAAGACTATTCAGGCAGAGCAGGAAAGGGGAGACCAAAAAGAGAGAATGAAAAACAGTGAGAGGTGAGATACAGACACATTGGCAATTGCACAAAAGACAAGACATTAGTATTAACTACTGTATCCGCGAGCAGGAGAACTGAGTTCACTATAGGAAAGACTATATAAACAGGTGTAGACAGCAGACACTGGGATGGTCAGAGGGTGGGATTACCTGGATTACCCACCCCTGGGTCCGGCTGTCAGTCCCTCCCATGGACCCCCCCCCCCCCCCAGGCCGAATGCAGGAAACATGGATGGAGAAAAAATGTTTTTTGAGTAGTCAAGTCGGTATGGGGTCTAACATAACGTGGTTGATTTACAGTAGCTCTTTTAACGACTGAGTCAAACCGTATTGTGGAGCTTGAGGCACAAAGTTTTCTAGGGGGCGCTGTTGAGCCATTAGGCCACGCCCATTAATGCAAACCATGAAATATCAAATTTATCACCAGGCCTGGCTTGCGTGCAAAATTTGGTGACTTTTGGGGAACTATCAAATATGGACCAATCAGCGCTTTTTGGCGTCTAGCGTCGCCACGGTAACACTTTTGACTGAGAAAAGTAATGTGCATCGTCGCAGGATGGAGACACACGTTTTGATGTATAACACACCTGGGTGCACGTTACAGTTCGGGGCGAAGAAGCGGCTGAAGAAATGGCATAAATTGCGCCAAAATTACACGATTAATTCAAAATGGCCGACTTCCTGTTCGGTTTCGGCCATGGCGCCAAGAGACTTTTCTTTATGTTGCAACATGATACAGGTGTGTACCGATTTTCGTGCATGTACGTCAAACCGTATTGTGGGGCTTGACGCACAAAGTTTTCTTTCATTTTGCCATGCCCATTAATGCAAACCATTAAATATCAAATTTTTCACCAGGCCTGGCTTAGTGCAAAATTTGGTGACTTTTGGGGCAGGTTTAGGGGGGCAAAAAGGCCCTCCTTTCATCAGAAGAAAAATAAAAATTCCTACAGATACAATAGGGCCTTCGCACTGTCAGTGCTCGGGCCCTAATAATATTATGTACATGTGAATGATTTATTTTTCTAAGATGTGGCTTAGAATTGATAAAAAAAAACTATTGTTTAAGTGTTTTACATTTTAGAGAGTTGACAATATAATTATGATTTACACAATTATCAGTGGAACAATGGATTAACTTGAAGACAACAGGTTATAATTGGTTGTTTTTTTTTTGTTTAATTTCTGCCACGACTAGAAGAGGAAAAACAAGATTTTGAGAAACAAGAATCCAGCTGTTATTTTGTCCGTGCAGTTATGTGGGAAACAAAACTCAAGACGGTAATTTGAAGACAAATCTTGACCTCTTCTCACTGAGTTCCGCTGGTACCGAGCTGATGTTGAGGTCCTGACTAGATTCAAACCAAGAACCTTCCAGCTGTCAGACCAAACCTCTAACACCAGGACACCGTACCACTGTCACCCAACAGGGAAATCAGTCCTGATCAATAAACAGTGAGATGTTCTGGGATAGATTTCTGGAGTGTTTAGGTTTTAGGTTTTAACCACATGAATCTGCAGAGAGAGAGAGAGTTCTTTATTTAGAGAGTTCTAAAAAAAGTGGAATAATTTATAGACATAAAAGAGACTGTATGTACACTTAATTTTACACTTCTGCTCTAATCTCATGCGTTACCTTTATTTCGATACCAGATTTTTTGCTTAGGAAACACAACAACCATGAGAAGTGAATGAAATTGATATTTTACAGTAAAAGCAGCTCATATAAACTCTTTAACCCTTGTGCTGTCGTGGGTCAAGGGAGGGGGAAGGGAGAAAAGAATGAAGGAAGGAAAGAAGATAGTAAGGAAGAAAAGAGAAAAGAAGGAAGGAAGTAGGAAAGGGAGTAAGTAAGGGAGAAAAGATGGAAGGAAGGGAGAAAGAAAGGAAAGAAGGGAGAAAAGGAAAGAAGGGAAGAAGGAATGAATGGATAAAATAAGGAAAGAAGGGAGGGAAGAAGGAAGGAATGGATAGAATAAGGAAAGAAGGAAGGAAAAGCAAAGAAGGTAATAAAGGAACGAATGACAGAAGGGAGGTAGGAAGAAAAAGGAGTAAAAGAGGGTAAAAAAGGAGGAAAAGAGGAAAGGAAGAAGGAAAGAGAGAGCATGGCAGGAGGAAAGAAGGAAGGAAGAATTAGGTAATTTTGACCCAAAGACAGTACAAGGGTTAATCATAAATGGCTCTTACTTAGGATAAGGCCAGTAATTAGATGAATTGTCCATGCAAGCGTTGGTCAGTGACTCCAATATTCAGAACATCTTAAAATGGATTAAATGAAATGAATGTAGCTCAAGTAGACATTTGCAAGTTTGATTGACATTTCAAAATGTCCATACATGCTGTTGGTAGTTTGTAGTCCTTAAATAACAACCTGATTATAAAACATCCCTGTGTGTTACTTGTCTTAGTTCATTAATGAACCTCATCAGGACTGGTCAGTAACGGAGCAGACAGGTGGGGGGAATGGGGCCGACGGCCAGCGCTGCAGACACCGCGGTGTCATGTTGTGACAGGAAGCCCTTCAGGCGTATCTCTGCTGCGGCCAGCAACAGGTGGCGCTGTTCCAGACCTGTTCCAGACCTGTTCCAGACCTGTTCCAGACCTGCCAGGAATACTGCCGGCTCCTGTAAACGTCCAGGGCCTGCCGGCTCGCTGATCAGACCACCTGTCAGAGGATCTGTGGGCGGCGCTCTCTCAACCACCACACTGGTTTCCTTTAACTAAACTCTCCCATCTGTTGAGAAGCCATTGTTCAGTAATGCAGCTGCAGGACTCCTCCTCCTCCTCCTCCTCCTCCTCCTCCTCCTCCTCCTCCTCCTCCTCCTCCTCCTCCTCCTCCTGCTGTTATTCAAATACTGTTACCAACCAATGATTTATTCATTGGCTTTAAACAGTCGGCCGTCACCCCCACACAGACAGAAACACACCCCTCCCCGACCTTTCCCCACCAGCAGCCTCCCCTTCCTCCCCTGTCCCGTCAGACCTCCCAGCATCCAGCTGTCACTCACACAGTTTTACTTTCACCAAGACCACCACTCAGTTACAGCCAGAGAAACAACCACTTCCCCTATTGCTGTCTGAAGTTTTTAAGAATAACACCGCTGACCGCTGTTTTTTTTCTGTTTCTGGTACAATAACAACAATAACAGAAAATAAAAATGCATGATCTTATCAACTTTATTTCATTTGTTAAAATACATTCTTTCGACACTTTGGGCCAGTAAAAAATAAATACTGCGGCTCCTTCAAACAGGTGACTCTGCGAGGAGCAAAGATGAACAGAGGATCTTTACTCTATCGACAAATTTGTGACTTTTTTCAAAAGAATGTTCCTCAAAGAAAGACTGTTCGGGATTTGCATATTTGTACTTATAGGATATCATTACTCTTTATTTTTTTTTTACTCGTATTTTCAATGTGTAAAAGACAGGAGGATGAGTCTAAACTGGAAGACGCTGCACGCGGCTTGTATCAAAAGCTCCTCTCCACTTCTGTGCTGGCAGGACAGGTGCAGACAGGTAGATTTTAGATTTAGATTTAGATTTTAGAGCAACATCTGCTTCCTTCAAGACCACATCAGTTCCCGAGAGGTCCGTGAATTTTAAACAAGACAAAATAAAACCACATTCAAGACATGACTGATCAAGGAGAGGGTATTATATGCCTGAGGAACAGGAACATTTCAAAGTAGTAAAAGCTTTACTGTCCCAGCTTTTTGGGAAAATAAAGAATGAACAAATAAAAGTATCTTGGGTTCATGGTGTGTGAAAACAATAAAAGTGAATCCTCTTTTTTTCTGATTTTTGTATGTGTCCTTTTGTTTTTGAGGTTATATATTTCCCCCTACTCAAACCGGACCCCACAGCGGGGTGATGAATCCAAACTTGTGTCTGTGCCGGATCAATCAGATTAGCTCAGACATGTGTGTGATCTGCTCCTCGCCGTCACTCTTTTTGTGGCCGATTTCACGCCGTATTCAACCCCGTTTTGGGCTCCATGTTCTCAGTCTTTTCCGCTGACAGCCATGACGCGCTCCCGTGGCGATAAACCACACAAATACTGCCACTTAACACCGCTGAAGGGAATATGGCCTCTTTTACAACAGAGGGTTTAAGTGATGAGTTCGCGGAGGCCCAGCGGGGAGTCACGCCCAGAAACATGGTGGGAATCAGCCATGAGGGCGGGTGGGGGACGAGGGGGGGGCGAGCAGCCCACCCACAGTCCTCAGCCAGGCTGCTTTTTGTCCAGGGTGCCCCCCCTTCCCTCCTCAGGGCTGGACAGTTTTACGAGCCCCCCCTGAAGGCCGCAGAACGGGCCCGGCCCTGCTGTCTGGCTGCACACGGCATGCTGTAATAAAGCGGATCATTCATCCTGCACACGGAGCGCCGGCTCATCCTCAGATCATCCCAAGCTGCTTTTCAGCTCTCGTTTCCTGCTGCCTCTTTTGTGCTGTCGTGAGATTACGAGGCGGATGAGTGCCGCTCTTCTTCTTCAGATCAACTGGAGCGTCAGAGCACTTGGAACACTTCGGGACGGATGAATCACAAACACTCAGCGATGAACACGCCCAGAACTCCAGTCCTCCCCCCTTCTCCCCTGCAGAATTACTTCAACACATTTAAATTCACTATTTCATTTAAGCATAAAACTGGTCTCAGTGTGATGCTCCCATTCCTGATTTGTCAGTAGATTATTTTTATTTTAATATAAAAAAATATAATAATAATAATTAAAGCACATCCCTAATACGGAAGAGTATCAGGGCCAGGCAGGAGAAAAATAAAAATAATATTCTAGAGGAGGAAGATTTTTTTTTCATTATGCACTTTGAGAAAAAAGTCGAAATGTCGAGAAAAAAGTTGAAATGTTGAGATTAATGTCGAAGTACCATTTCGAGAAAAAAGTCGACATGTATTTCAACTTTATTCTCGAAATTCCAACTTTATTCACGAAATTTCGACTTTATACACGATATTTCAACTTTATTCTTGAAATTGTATTTCAATATTTTTCTCAAAATTTCGACTTTTTTCTCAAAGTGCACAATAAAAAAAAATCTTGCCCTCTCAAATATTTTTTCTCCTGCATGGCCCTAATACTCTTCCGTACATGTAAACACCAATAACCCCTTTGAATAACCCGAATTTGCTCATATTCAGGTTTTTAAAAACCCCAATATGAGCCCTGGGTTACTCCTTTTAAAACCTGAATATTGGGTCATGTAAACACCAAACGGAATATCCCCATCAAACGGAACAGGAATTTGTTTTCTGCACATGCTCTGTTCACAAGGAATCCTGGTCTTTTGAGTCCAGGAAGTTCTTATAAACACAGAGAAACCAAGACCAGGAGGAGACTAATCACTTCATAAATGTAATGAAGGATATGAACATTTCTGCATTTGTAGACGGTAGAAAGTACCGGGATAGAAGATTTACAAGAAGGAGAGAGAAAAGTTGCACGAAGCAGCATTTGTTTTGAATTTGGATACAGGAAGAAGAAGCGGAAATGACGGTAATTGTGTCATGATGTTCTCTGTGCGTCGCTGGTTTGATCCAGATATCCTGAATGATTAATTACCATGTAAACGGAATATTCTGAATGTTTCAGTAACTGGAATATTAGCAATAACCCCAATTTTGACTGCATGTAAACGTAGTGTGTGTAAGTGCTTGAAGAATGTCCACACAGGCAGGGGTAAAACATACACGTCTGACACAGACACAGAGCTGTTTCTGTCTCATAGCGAGGACATTGGTTCCCAGCATCAACCAGGAGAGTTGGCCACTGGCTGGTAATTCTCCAGGATTTGATAGTGATCAGGTGTGATCCTCCAGAGAACTTTAAACAGGTACAGCCAGATGTGAGTATAACAAGTAATAATTCACAGCAGATGAGACCCAGGGGGGATGATCCTCCAGACTAGTATTACCAGCGAGCAAGACCAGGTGTGAATGCAACAGGTGATCCTCCACAGCATTTACAGTGAGGCTAATCGCTGGTTAATGGTGTGTTGCTTTCCACCGGTTTCACATGTATTTTTATGTTCAAAGACGTAAAAGACTCATCCACCATTCACAAATTTCCACAGTTTATCCCTGAAACGTCTAACTACGCCCTGTCTAGTTAGTTAAATAATAACTATTCCTATATTTCCCTCTGTGAAGTAAAAGTTTGAACAACAGTACGTTCTCCAGACGCTCACCAGTGTTCATGTTCAAATGTTTCTGCTATTTTTGGCTGCAACAAGCCGAGGCTTTACTTCTCAACTTGTAAGGCAGCTGCTGCAACTACTTTAAAACCTAAACCTATTTGTTGTCTGATATTCTTCAATGTATGATGATAAATGAATGATACCCACCATAATCACACTCTAATACTTTCACATTGCACATTTATTCTAATTAATGAGCATTTCCCAGATTGTGTTTCTTAGAAAGTGTCTTAAAGGCGCTACGTCCGTGGGCTGCAGTAACTCATGGTGACATGAGACAATAAAACGTCTTACGTTGTGGGTTTGTTGATTCCGTTGCCATATCTGTCAGATCCAGTATGTCCAGAAGTCCTGTTGTTGTCTGAAGCAGAGGTCACGTTGGGACGTCCTCCCATCAGGTACTGATGCTTTCTTAAAGTGTTTATTTGTGTTTTATTTTAATGAAAGTTCAGTTTTTATTATGTTTTATTTTTACACCTTTTATCTACTTGTAGAGTGTTCCAGCAGGGCAGTAAATGACCCAGTTAAAGGTTAAAGCGCTTATAAATAAAGTTGGTTTGGTATTTAGAGAAATGTTGATGTTTGTGTTTAGTTTTTTATATCAAGCCATTTTTGATTGATATAAATCACTTCCCGTTTGCTTCGGACAGAATTAGCAGGTACAGGTAAAATCATTATTTTATCATTGATCAGGTCATTTCATCATTTTATCATTGATCACATAAAGTCATTGTTTTATCATTGATCGGGTCATTTTATCCTTTTATCATTGATCGAGTCATTTCATCTTTTTGATTTTATTTTACTTGAATTGATTTTTTTTTATTTTGTACATGTAAAAGACAACAATTAAAAGAGAAGAAAAGAAAAGAAAACAAACAAAAAAACAAAGAATTTCATCCTTTAACACTTAATATCTTAATTTACATGTGCAAAAATGAGTAGGAATAAGTGTAAACTTATTTAATCCTACCCCATTCACTAATCATTTATTAACAAGTATTTATAATAACTAACTATACTATAATTATCACACACTTACCTATACATACATACACATAGTTGAATATTTCTATATATTTGTACTTGTATATATTTATTGTATCATTGATCAGGTAAAATCATTGTTTTATCATTGATCAGGTCATTTCATCATTACCTGCTTTAATCACCTTTTTTCGGACCCGTGTCAGTGTCACATTCTTACGTTACAGAGCAAAATTATACTCTGCTCTGCTCTTCAGTTAAAATCACCTTTCCTCTGCTCCTTCTCTTCTAACGTGCAGGTAGATGAAGCACCTTTACATCGTCATCATCACCTCCCTGAGGATCAATGCTGGTTAATGACCAGCAGGCATAGCTGGATGTTTGTGCTTGATTGGCATTTATACATACACGTCCTCAGTTTTATGATTATGTTCAAACCTGCTCAAAGATCATCAAAAAAAATAAAGGACAACAGTTCATGAGTTGAGTCAGTGAATGAGTAAAAACATATTTGAATTGTAGTGGAAGTTCAGCTAGTTTCTGATCATTCTGTCTCATTCTTTCAGTTTCTGAAGGATCACGTGGCTTCCTGGAGAATAACACCTTTACTTCACCTGGAACTGCTGGATTAATATCATATTCTCATGTATTTTATTTCATTTGAGTTTCAAAAGTAAAAGTGACAGCAAAAAACACTGTTTATGGAACTGAAGAAAGAATTAAACTGTGGTCCCAGAACCATGCTGGTCCAAATGGTGTTGTCCAATAAACAAAGACTACGTTCACACTGCAGGCCTTAATGCTCAATTCAGATTTTTTCCCATATCCGATTTTTTGTGTGGCTGTTCACATTATCTTATAAAATGTGTCCTATATCAGACTGGAGTGTGAACGCATCGCGGCCCTGGACCGACCCGCATGCGCAGAGGAACAATAACGAAGACGTCACACGCAGCACGCCGTCATACGGCGGTAAACATGGAGGCAACAGAAGTGAGCGTATAGGGGGATATTCTGAAGTTGTTGTGTGGTGGAAGCCGACGAAACTGTGAGCAAGTGTTAAAGGGAAAGTTCGGTTTTTTACAACCTGGACCTTATTTCTGGCATTTTTTATGGTCGTATACTCACCCAGAGGTGTTTGGTGTCATTTGGAGTCCTTCGGAAGATATTAGGAGTTTTGTGCGAGCCTCTTCTCCATATAACGGTAGTGAACGGGGCACAGCGGGACACAGACGATGCAGCGTCTAAATAACACATGATTGCCGCGAAACTCGTTCATTTCTTTTATGAATCACTAGATCTGCTTCCAGGACCTGTTGTCTACATCCGGGGCTGTGTGTGTAACAAATAAACCAGTTTGTAAACCAGACCTCTGAACTCATGACGTCATCTCTGTGCGCGCGTCCCAGACACAGCTCCGTGTACAGCTGGAGTTCCTACTGTTAGTTTACTGTTAGTTATTTGAAACATGTCTGAATATTTGTCAAATTCTGAGGTTGTGGACGACGACTTTGAATATGATGGCCGTCCTTACCGTTTTGAGCCAGAGTATACGGCTGAAGAGCTCACGGAACGGAGGACAGAGTGCGCGCACAGAGATGACGTCATGAGTTCAGAGGTCTTGTTTACAAACTGATTTATTTGTTACACACACAGCCCCGGATGTAGACAACAGGTCCTGGAAGCAGATCTAGTGATTCATAAAAGAAATGAACGAGTTTCGCGGCAATCATGTGTTATTTAGACGCTGCATCGTCTGTGTCCCGCTGTGCCCCGTTCACTACCGTTATATGGAGAAGCGGCTCGCAAAAAAAACCCTAATATCTTCCGAAGGACTCCAAATGACACCAAACTTGCCTGGGTGAGTATACGACCATAAAAAATGCCAGAAATAAGGTCCAGGTTGTAAAAAAACGAACTTTCCCTTTAATGAAGAGGAGAAGGAGGAGAAAGAAAGACGCATTTTTAATAATGGCTTTTTTGCCAGTGCAGTATTATGACAACGGTCGCTCTCAAGTGACGTCAAAGTCGCATTAATTCCGACCTGGCTGTTCACACTGAGGTCGCATTGCAAAACATCAGACCTGTATCCGATTTAGAACCACATATGGAAGCGACCTGAGTCTGATTTGAAAAGATCACATTCCATGTGACTTGTGCTGTTCACACTGTCATAAACTAATCAGATCTGAGTCACATATGAGCAGAAAATCGGATTTGGGTCACTTGTGGCACTTTTGCACTAGGACTTACTGAGCCCGACTCGGCTCGTCACGCCTCTACCCGTTTTTGTCCCCGTGTGTTTTTCCACAGCCAGGGGAGAAGTGGGCAGGTTGTGGTGAAGCTGCTGTGACGTACTCGATTGCGCAACCGCTTTGTTCATGTCGGCGCTGATGAGAAATCAGCAAAACAGCCCGTCTACATCCCTTTTTTAATTCTCTCGTCAGCCACCAGGTTTATGAACATCAGCACCTCAGAGTTGGATCACCAAACAGACGTTTTGCGCTTTGTAATAAAATCGCTGCGAGCCGCGGGTCGCTCTCGCGCTGACTCCCGCTTCCTGATTCAAACGTCTGCCCGCCCCCCCGACCAATCAGTGGCACGGAGGGTGATGACGGCCCCGCCCCCCGACCAATCAGTGGCGCGGAGGGTGGTGACGTCAGAAATAGTCCCTGCTCAGCCCGGTTAGAACCTCGCCAGAATGGTTACAGAAAGAGTATCGGCTTGGAGAGGCTCCACCCGTCTCAGCCCCTAGTGCAAAAGCGGAAAACGGGGCCGTGGCGGGTAGAACCGAGGTGAAGCGAGACTAGTGCAAAAGGGCCATTGGGAACTGCAGTGTGAACGTAGTCTAGCTATCTTGGACCAAACAGTTTCTGACTTCTTCATGTCTGGTTCCCGTGTTCACAGCGAGCTCAAACACAACATCCTCACCGCTCAAAGCTGAAACATCACAGAGTCATATTTGTTTGCATTTGGATTCTCTTCTGTTTGATGCAACATACGACATACGAAAGCGTTAGACGTGGTGTCCGACGCGTTAAGCGATGCATACAGAGGTGACGGATGAGCGAGCAGGTGCAGATGTGGTGACTGAAGCATCTTCCTGAGTGTGTGTCTTGACTGCAGTTGATCTGCGGGGACGTTGTTCATTTACCTAATTAGAACATTAATTCCTGAAGGTAAATGTCTTTTTAATTTATTAGTAATATCTTTGTAATTGGCAACTATTAGGCTCATCAGCTGAAGACAGCCTTCAGGTGGCTTATCAAAAGCAAATTAAGCATCATCATCAGACTAATGTGGGTTTGATGGTGCCGTGTTCTGAGTCTTAACTAATGACGGCGCCGAGTGGCTCCATTAAAGCTGCCCGGCTTCATGTTGGGAGGTGTTAACAGATTGATTCGCTTAATCTGTTCAACTACATCAGCAGTCAGCATGGGGCAGGTCACCAGCCAGCGTGTGTGCGTGTGAGTGTGTGTTAACCAATTTCACAGTCACGCACAGTTAAACTCTGCAGTTTTGGGCGAGGTGGCAGGCGAGGTGGGGGGGTGGGGGGGCTGGTGGCTCTGCTGCCGGGCAGAATGGCAATCTCCAAGTTCATTGGGCCTGATTAAAGCAGAGCTGAGACTTTTCTTCCCGGCTAATTATCTGGAAATTACAGAGACAATGAAGCATCTGCGGGCTTTTCTTCCTCCTTCACGTCTTCGTCGACACTGTGACAGGCTGATGCATTGTGGGTGAGCCGGCTCAGAGCCGAGGTCAGCGCGGAGCAAACAGATGAATTTATAAGTTTGGCTTTTCACGGCGGACGAGCAGGGGTCATTGCCCCCCCGCCTCCCCCTGTCTGTGTCCCCTCCTCCTCCAGTCACAAATCAGCCCATCTGTACCACACAAAGAGGGGAGGAAGAGTGGGAGAGTGGGGCCCTCCTCCCCCTCCTCTTCCTCCTCCTCCTCCTCTGACACCCTGATAAACTCTGTCTTACACCACCGGTCACAGCAAGTAAGAAGTCCCACCTCACACTTGTGACATTATTTCATGAACACAGTGGTGGGCGGGGTATTCTGACCTGATAAACGTGCATATTTGCAAGAATAATCTGAAAGACTGTGTTGTGTTTTGAGGTAATAGAAGTCAGTTCCATAACTTCACTGCCAGTTTGAACGTCAGTGACTGTGTTTCCATGCATCAATAACCCTTTTAAAACCCGAATATTACCAATAACCCGAATTTGCACAGCCATGTAAACACCAATAACCCCTTTGAATAACCCCAATTTGCTCATATTGGGGTTTTTAAAAACCCCAATATGAGCCCTGGGTTACTCCTTTTAAATCCCGAATATTGGGTCATGTAAACACCAAACAGAATATCCCCATCAAACGGAACATGAATTTGTTTTCTGCACATGCTCTGTTCACAAGGAATCCTGGTCTTTTGAGTCCAGGAAGTTCTTCTAAACACGGAGAAACCAAGACCAGGAGGAGACTAATCACTTCATAAATGTAATGAAGGATATGAACATTTCTGCATTTGTAGACGCTAGAAAGTACCGGGATAGAAGATTTACAAGAAGGTGAGAGAAAAGTTGCGTGAAGCAGCATTTGTTTTGAATTTGGATACAGGAAGAAGAAGCGGAAATGAAGGTAATTGCGTCATCACGTTCTCCATGCATCGCTGGTTTGATCCAGATATCCCGAATGATTGATTACCATGGAAACGGAATATTCCCAATGTTTCAGTAACTGGAATATTAGTAATAACCCAAATTTTGACTGCATGTAAAGGTAGTCAGTATCAGCTACAGAACCATGTGCATTGCTCCAGGCGGCGACATCTACAGGATGATGGCAACATTGTAATTTTGGGTCAAAATCAACAGTATTTCCAAGCTGCTGAGATTTGGTTTCATGGGGTCGCTGGGTGGAGGAACGACGTCTCAGCTGATCCCAAAGAATTTATTTTTGCAAATTTACAACATAATAACTTCTGAGGCCCATTTTTGCAAGTTTGTGGCATTGTAAACTCAGAATTTAAGAGTTTCATCATTTTTCAGTTTCTACATTTCTCACTTGAGTCTGAATATTTGGGGGTTCTTTTTTCAGAGTGTCAGAATTTAAATGTTCTAACATTATACACAGTAACTTGTTTTGTTTTGTTCTCATTACTTTGGGAGTTTATAGACTTCTGAGAATTTCTGTGCATCCGAAGTCTCAGAAACGCTTTTATAAATATAGACGAGATCATACATATAAATGATATCATACATTTTTTAAGGATTTTATTGCAATTCAAAGTCACATTTGGTATCTTTCAAATATCTTTCACGGTGGCTTTGTGGTTAGCACTGTTGCCTCACAGCAAGAAGGTTCCCGGTTCAACTCCGTGGCCCAGCGGGGTCTTTCTGTGTGGAGTTTGCATGTTCTCCCCGTGCTTGTGTGGGTTTCCTCCCACAGTCCAAAAACATGCTAGGTTAACTGATGATTCTAAATTGCCCGTAGGTGTGAGTGTGTCTGGTTGTTTGTCTGTATATGTGGTCCTGTGATGGACTGGTGATCTGTCCAGGGTGTAACCCCTGCCTCTCACCTGTAATGAGCTGGGATAGTCTCCAGCAGACCCCCGGGACCCTGCAAAGGATAAAGTGGGTATAGATAATGGATCAATGTTTTCTTTAAAATAATTTCTGATATTTTAATCTTCATCAAAGTCAAGATTTTTATTCATTTTTTATTTGGATATTTTCAATATTTTGAAATTAATTAAACAGAAAATCTGGATCCCCAACTACGCCAAAATGACAAAATAAAGAATCTAGACTTGTAGATATGTGTATATTACAAGCTAAACAAGCTAAATCATTTCCCTTAATTGGAAAAATGTTGATGGATCAAGAATTGGAAGGTGGATTAAAGAGATGGCTTTAAACATGACAATGGAAAAGATAACTTACATTATTAGACAGAAGCAGCATGTCTTTGATGATCTGGAGACCTTTTATATGTTTTTTAAGACATGATACTACTGTTGGTAACTTGCTTCAGCAGGAGGAATCAGAGGGAGTAGAATGTCCATGTGGGGTGATGTAATGATATAATGGTCTGAAAATGTTCAATGTCATAATGATCTCAGTATTTGTATGCATGTATTTGTATGTATATTCACACAGGCATGTGTATACTGTATATCACATCCAGCTGCATGCTATCAGCTGTACTTATTTAATGGATATCTATGTTTAAGTGTTTCTTAATCAATACTATATCTATTAATGTTTTTCCCTCTTTTGCTCTATTTTATTTTATTTTTTTTCTTTTAATTATTATTATTCTAACCCATTTTTCTTATTCTTTCTAGGGGACGAGGGGGTGGGAGGGAGAACGGGAGAAAAAGTTTGCTTTGTTGCCTGTAACAGTGACTGATGTTTGACTTGTTGGAAACTGCAAACAAAAATCTAATAAATACATTTAAAAAAAAAAAAAACAGAAAATCTGGACAAAGTTTTTTGTTGTTTTTTGTTCTAGTAGCCTGTATTAAACCGGATGTGAGTAGGACGACATGCAGCAAAGGGTAACTCTTTTTTAATCTTCGACTTCTTTCCTTGATTCCGTTACTCGTGGAGGCGATGGAAAAAAAGAAAGAAGAGCATTCCTCTGGACAGAGGGAGCCCCTTCCTGAAGCTCCGTCTCCTGGTCAGGTGTCGGTTCCCATGCCGACCTCCAGCTGCACGTACGTTGTCATGAGAACCTCCGGGTACCTGCCCGTCTCCCCTCACGGTTCTGCTGCGGTCGGCCTTAATTAAATGTGCACTTCATTAATGTAAATTGGGGGCCTTTTAATGCCCTTGTTGAAATTCTGAAGAAAGTGCAGTGGCCTCGTGAAATGCTCCAGCATCATTGCAAATTAGATTAGGGACCAAGAAAGGCAGTAAAATTAGAATGATAATGGTTGATATGGCTGCCTGACAGGCATGACTATTCAAGGATCAATGGGATGTTGAATGCCTTGGCGGGGCCCGCCTCTCAGAGGCCGGGGACAAACGTCAGCCTACAGATGTGCCTCCTGGAAGCACTTGAAATTAGTTTAATTTGGTAAATGGCAGGGATTTAGAAGCTTTTAGGCCGACTGTAACAAGACAGGAATACATTGAAATGTTTTGCTGTTCTTTTATTAGCATAAAACCGGATTGGGTCGATTTGCATTCCCAACGAGTCCATTTCTTCTCTTCTATTAGATTGCATTTGCATTCGCTGATCAGAATGAACACTGTGTTTTAACCCGCCGTAATCCTTTTAAAGGGGAGGGGACACCTTGATTTCATTCCAGCTAATCTAATCACAGACACCAATTACAGGCTCATTCTGATTAAAGTCCAATAACACCAACAAAGATAAGAACATTCTGGTTCCTGATAAGACCAAAAACTGAACCTCTGTGACAAGTTCAGGAGCTCAAACACGTAAATGCCGGCGGCGTCTCACTGAAGTCAGAGCTGCATCTGCTGATGAAGCAGCTTCCACAGACGCCAGCTCTTTTTTAGCCTCCAGCAGGGCCACTTAGCCCACCCCGTGGCTTTGTGGGTAAACAGACCGGGGGGGCTGAAAAAAAGCATGAGGAAGTGACTCTCGTAAAGCTCCTGATTAAAGACAAAGTGTGCAAACAGAAAACACTGATCCAGAGGGGGGACATTAGATACGTCCTAGTTGTTTATGTATAAACAGACTTTAACGCAAAAGTACGGTGGCCGAGACCCGCCATTGCTGAAAATAAAAGTAACACTGCAAACAGAAACAAACGCTGCTGCAAATAAAATAAACACTGCAAATAAAAACAAACGCAGCTAGAAATAAAAGAAACGCTACAAATAGGGTTGCCACCCGTCCCGTAAAATACGGAATTGTCCTTTATTTGAGAAAAAAATGTTGCGTCCCATATTGAACTAATACGGGACACGATTTGTACCGTATTTTCATTAATTTTTACACCATATTCTAGTTGAATTATTGAAATAAATTAACTTTTACACCATATTCTAGTTGAATTATTGAAATAAGTTAACTTTTACACCATATTCTAGTTGAATTATTGAAATAAATTAACTTTTACACCATATTATAGTTGAATTATTGAAATAAGTTAACTTTTACACCATATTCTAGTTGAATTATTGAAATAAATTAACTTTTACACCATATTCTAGTTGAATTATTGAAATAAATTAACTTTTACACCATATTCTAGTTGAATTATTTAAATAAATTAACTTGTACACCATATTCTTCACCTATATCTATATTCTACATCTGGGCTGATGTGGACATACATAGCATAGGAGGATATTTCAGTTGCTAGTATGGTTAGCTGTCTATACAGTCATGAAAGTTCAATGCTATTAAAGCACTTTAAACTTTAAATCAAAGCATTTTGTTTTTTTCATATAAAATAAACACATTTTTATTCAGTTTAGAAGTTTTGGGGCTTTTTTTTGGCTCCTGCGCTGCTGAAATCAGGGCGTCCCTTATTTCTATTTCTGAAAGGTGGCAACCCTAGCTACAAATATAAAGAAACCCCGCTGCAAATAAAATAATAAACGCTGCTGCAAATAAAAAAAAAGATGACGCAAATAAAAAAGCCACACGGAAGTGAATTACCGGGGACTATTTTTGCTGATGCACCAGTGTTTTTTACGTGAGAGGAGAAGACGACGAAGCGGACATAAGTGAAAAGGAATAAATAAGAAGAGCGAGGAATAAGAAGAACAACGAACAAGAAAATAAATGAAAAGGTTAGTGTTCAACGTCGCTACGTGTAATTTTTTTCATCTTCTTCTCCTCTCACGTAAAAAACACTGGTGTATCAGCAAAAATAGTCCCCGGTAATTCACTTCCGTTGTGGCTTTTTTATTTGCGTCGTTTTTTAATTTTATTTGTTTCTGTTTGCAGCGTTACTTTTATTTTCAGTAATGGCGGGTCTCGGCCACCGTACAAAAGGCTAAATAAATACATTCTACATTATTTAAGTCCCTAGAAACACTAAGTTAGACTTTAAAATCCCTGCAGTCCTTACATCAGACACCTGCAACCAACCTTGTAACAAGCATGGGAAAGACTGTTGATCCTGACGATAAACAAATTCAATTCAAATTCACTCAAACAAAATCTAAGAAAATCTAACATTAAGGAGCTGAACTCTGATTTAAATAGATACACTTTTATTGTAAAGATTTAAATCCTGTGTTCATCCCTGCTCTGTCCTTCCTCCTCCTTGTAGGTGTCTGGTCTTGTACGCGCTGCGTGGCCCTCCTGACTGGAACTTCTTCCTGTTGGAGTATTTCCAGGCGGTCAGAAACTCACAGATTCCTCCCACATAAGCGGGAGTAAAGTCCAGCCTGTGCTGTAAATCAGATTATTAATTACCGTCTCCTCCCCATCTCAGCCGGTCCCGGCTGTAGCCGTGGTTACCGCAGCGATGACATTCACCTGGTGTTCTTTAACCAGTGGAGAGGGCGACGGCAGGAAGCAGGTCATGGCACGGTGGCAACTGGCAGCCCTATAATTAATCAGCTTCCACTGTAATTAAGGCGTCGCACCCCACCCCCCCGCACACACGCCATCCCAGAGCTGCAGGAAATCAACCTGCAGGAATAATGAGTTCACCTTTAACTGCCTCAGATACTGATAAAACGTTGGAGGGTGATGCACGAATCAGCCGAAGGAACGTTGGATTCACACGTCGAGAGTAGAAATTGAGCCCTGAGCCGTTTAACTGTGAGACCAAACTGAACAGTTTGATACTTTTTAACAACAACATCAGCAGGTGATGCATAAGATCATCTATAAAGGCAGATGTTTTGTCAGATTCAGCAGTGAAACACCAGCCTCAGCATCAGCACCACACTTGGACGAGACAGGGGACACCACTTTGTCCAATGTACTTGACCACACTGGGATGCTGAAGACTCTCCTGTGTTGGTCGTACAGCGTTTGTGCTCCACATTCTTTACCAGAACCATGAAGCGGATCCCGACTGGTCCCAGTCAAGGCAAGAAAGACATCACCTGGGGGATTTCAGTCCTCTCTGTCAGAAGTCCAGATATCAAGGAAATATGATTTAATAAAGTTCAATTTGTCCATGGCTTTACAATTTAATTTGCTAAATATTTTTGTCGGACAAGAATATTTAGGTTTTTTAAATACCGAAAGGAATCGCCGAAACATGTCAGGTATTTAAAAAGCCTAAATATTCTTGTCCAACAAAAAGAATGACCAAATTTAATCAATAGAATATGTTAGACTAGACCAGAGGTCGGCAACACAAAATGTTTTAGAGCCATATTGGACCAAAAACACAAAAAACAAATATGTCTGGAGCCGCAAAAAATGAAAAGTCTTGTATAAGCCTTAGAATGAAGGCAAATGGCGAAAGGCGAAATGTCGAGAAAAAAAAGTCGAAATGTTGAGAAAAAAGTCGGAATGTCGAGATTAATATTGAAGTACAATCTCGAGAAAAAAGTCGAAATGTTGAGAAAAAAGTCAAAATGTTGAGATTAATGTTGAAGTACAATTTCGAGGAAAAAGTCGAAATGTTGAGAAAAAAAGTTGAAATGTCGAAATTAAAAAGGAAAAGAAAAAGGAAGAAAAAAAGAGAAAAAAGGAAAAAAAGAAGAAAAAAAAGAAGAAAAAAGAGAAAAAAGTCGAAATGTTGAGAAAAAAAGTCGAAATGTCGAGATTAAAAAGGAAAAGAAAAAGGAAGAAAAAAAGAGAAAAAAGGGAAAAAAGAGATAGAAAGAAAAAAAGAAGAAAAAGAAAAAAAAGAAGAAAAAAAAGGAAAAAAAGAAGAAAAAAAGGAAAAAAAGGTCAAACATTTTCGAAAAAGCTCCAGGACCCACTAGGGCGGCGCCAAAGAGCCGCATGCGGCTCTAGAGCGGCGGGTTGCCGACTCCTGGATTACACCGTCGAAGAGCCCCGGTCAAGGACACACACACCTTAAAAAAACATCTGCTGCAAGATTAAAATGCATATAGATGTCATGGATGAAGGTTTTTACCAAATCATGGTACTAACTCTTCACTCTGTGACCTTCAGTGACCTTCAGCACCTCTTTTACTCTTCGCTCTGTGACCTTTAGTGGGTCTTTTACTCTTCGGTCCGAGCTCTTCAGCAGGTCTCTGACCCTTCGGTCTGAGGCCTCAGGTCTTACCTTTCTCTCTGTGTTTTTCTGCAGGTCTCTTACTCTGTGCTCTGTAACCTTGAGCAGATCTCCTCCTCATTGCTAAAAGCCAGAGGAGTCCAGTGAGTGGCTATTCCTCAGCAAGGACGCTTGGCCTCCTGCAGCCACAGATCGATGCTAAAAAGTGGAATTAGTCATTCTAAATCATGCACCGGTGGTCGAAGAGAGCTCCTCCAAAAATCATTAAACAATCATGTATTCCCATTGATTTATTCTAAATACCTGAGGAGGAACCAGATTAAAGGAGAGGAAGAGGAGGCTGATGCAGATGAAGGATGGAGGGGCTCCCGGGGGAATGCTCTTGTCCTAATCACAAGGAAACAATACTGCTGCAATTACCAGCCTAAGCAGGTCTATTAAGGATCCTTCACTTGACATATTTATGTATTTCAGATACTGCGGCCCGCATTAAATGGAGTTTACTTAGGCGGTGCTTCCTTTGAGCTGTAAACAGCAGATACACCGGGGACAATGAGAAAATCTCCTGCTGTGTCCTCAGCTGATCCCAGGAAGAAGCAGTTTAACCTCACATTATTCAGCTTTTCCACCTGCAGCTTGGCATGCTGCTCCATAAGCATTAGTCTGGTTTCTGTCAGCCTGTTGCAATTTTAGTTTTAGTCTAGTCTTTGGGTCAAGCTATCCTTTTAGTTTATATTAGTTTTAGTCACGTAACGTTCATACTCCTTTTAGTCGTGTCAAGTTTCAGTCGACTAAAAGTCTGAGCATTTTAGTCTTATTTTAGTCAGTCATATTTAGTCAGAATTGTCCATTATCAATTTAGTCTAGTTTTAGTCAACGGAAACTGATGATATTTTAGTCTTGTTTTAGTCGAAAAAAACTGATGACATTTTAGTCTCGTTTTAGTCAAAGATTGTATTTAAGCAAACCCATTTTACACTTCAAACAAGGTTATCTTATTATTATATTATTGTTACCTTATAGACTCAAGAATACATTCATTCCAAATACAGAGATCTAATTTGAGTTTAAAACATATTTATTTTTCCGCATTTCTTCCCATCTTTTTCTTTTTCGATGCCACATTCTGTTTTCTTTTCCACGTCTATGTAGGAAAGTGTATCCAAAGATGGATCTTCTTCTTCTCCCCCCCAGAGCAGATCCCTGTGTTTCTCTATGTAACTTGGTTTTTAATGGACGTGAATCTAGAGCTCTGCGTTAACGGCATCAGCCTCTAACTCTGCAGCTGCATCTTCTGGATCTGATTCCTGCTGCAGCGACTGGGATTGAGGACTAACGTCACCCAGCAGAACTAAACCAGAGAAACTACTGAAAACATGGACATTAAACCAGAGAAACTACTGAAAACATGGACATTAAACCAGAGAAACTACTGAAAACATGGACATTAAACCAGAGAAACTACTGAAAACATGGACATTAAACCAGAGAAACTACTGAAAACATGGACATTAAACCAGAAACTAGTGAAAACATGGACATTAAACCAGAGAAACTACTGAAAACATGGACATTAAACCAGAGAAACTACTGAAAACATGGACATTAAACCAGAGAAACTACTGAAAACATGGACATTAAACCAGAGAAACTACTGATAACATGGACATTAAACCAGAGAAACTACTGAAAACATGGACATTAAACCAGAGAAACTACTGAAAACATGGACATTAAACCAGAGAAACTACTGAAAACATGGACATTAAACCAGAAACTAGTGAAAACATGGACATTAAACCAGAGAAACTACTGAAAACATGGACATTAAGGATGTTTGGTAGAACATTTACTCTCGTCTCGTTTAGGTCAACGAAAATGAAAATATATTTTAGCAGAGTTTTTATTTTGTAATCTACATTTTAGGCTAATTTTTATTCGTCTATGATATTGCATTATATATTTAATTATTGTTATCGTCACATGACCAGCATTTTCGTTACTTCTTGTTGCTTTTCCTCAGCTAATAAAGGTTTGTTGATGACGATATTTAGTCATAATATTCGTTGACGAAGGCAACTTTAATAAACATGCAGATGGTTTTGTTTAAAACGTTTGAATAAGGTAACATTTCTCTCATTAGACACTTTGACAGAGAGATCTCTGTACACATATGCGCTGGAAATCTAGTCTTCATGCTTCAGTTCACGTGTACAGTATTTGTGTAACTTTATACAGAAAACAGACCAATACATCCAGTCAAAGATTATCCAATTCAGTCCAATTATTCCATTCATTATGCTTTGATCAATGACATTACAACCAACATAATTCAACAGCATAAATCCAATAATGAACAGAATTCAGGAGCAATTACAATATTGACAATAATAAATAAAAGGTTGGGTTCTAAACAAATGATCTAATCCATTCAAAGCTCACGACCTGTGTTAGATATGTGAACACTGAGGTTTGTGTTGACCCCCTGTGGGATCTCCCCCCACCGTTTGTGCAACAATCCTGGCTCTGAATGATATTCAGAAATCCAGAGATTTTCCACAAAACCTCTAAAGATATTCCTGACACAAGCTATATAGATGTAATTTGATTTATTCATTTAGAGCAGCTAATCGTCTAACAAAATATAGATTACCATAAATATCAGAGGTATAAAAACTTGATATCTAAAACTATAAATTGGGGGGAAAAATTCCATGTGTCAAACAACTTGTTTCTCATAAGACTTTAAAGCCGTGTAACTTATTCCCTGGAAGGAAATATTAATCAGGGCAGATTAAGCGCTCGCGACATTCGCTTGACGTCTCGCAGGAGAGCGTTTTTAAATTACACGTCTCTAACAAAGCTTTTCCACCTGAGCTGGAGTCGGCGTCTCCGACAGCTTTTCTCAAATCCTCACGAGTGCTGAGAGATACGCGGATCGCTGTGAACAAGTGCAGAGATTAAACGCAGTTGGGCTGAAGTTTCCAGGGTGAAGTTCCAGAGGTGTCAAATAACGAAGTACAAATACTTCGTTACTAATTTGTTTTGGTTATCTATACTTCACTGGAGTATTTATTATTTTTCAGGCGACTTTTTACTTTTACTCCTTACATTTTCACCCAATTATCTGTACTTTTTACTCCTTACATTTTAAAAACAGCCTCGTTACTCTATTTCATTTGGGCCTTTAAATAAAAACTATCCAGTTAAATTGCTCCATCCGGATAGAGTGAATTTGGTTGTGGTTGTTTCAGATGTTCTTGTCCAGTTTTGTTCTTACATCCGTTCCCTCAGATTCCTGCAACTAAACTTGGATGTACATTCCTATAAAGGTTAGGATAAATGATAACATGAACATGAAGTTTGACTTTCTGCACCATTACAATACTTATAGGCAACTAGTCATCATATCTGCTGCTCTCTGAAACACATGTTAATGCTCAATAGTACACATATATGCTTCTTTAATAGTAATAGTAATACTATTAATAGTAATATTTGCATTATACTAAGATGCATTCATTTTCAATGGCTTTTGTCCTTAATGGCTTTTTCCCCCTTACATTACTTTTACTTTTATACTTTAAGTAGTTTTGAAACCAGTACTTTTATACTTTTACTTGAGTAAAAAACTTGAGTTGATACTTCAACTTCTACAGGAGTATTTTTAAACTCTAGTATCTATACTTCTACCTGAGTAATGAATGTGAATACTGAAGACACCTCTGTGAAGTTCTAGCGAATGGTGGGAGAACGTTCGTTCAGCTGAGGGAATGCAACTGCTGCTTAAACCACAACACACACTCATTCAGGCTGTTGAACTGCTGCACATCTGCTCAGGAGAAAGAACCTGTCTGTGTTCGGGTCTCCAGCAGGAGGTGAATGGACAGAATCTGTAGAGTCCCTGGTACGTACCAGGCTGAGACCAGACTGCAGTTTGGTATTTGCTGGACTCCAGCCACATATCCACCAGAAATGGACCAGGTTTGGGTTTTGTTTGGACCTGTGGACTACATCTTATCAGAGCCATAACTGAGCCAAATGCACCAGAAGTAGGCCAGATCTGCTGCATAGGGATGCTACTGCTGCTCCCTTATTTAAAAATATCCAGATTCTTACTATTTCTGACATCAACAGTTACCAAATATGCATTTTTCTTTACAAGATATTTTCCTCAGAAGGAAATGTTCCTGAGCACTTTAGGACTTTAGGACAAACTCTCAATTTCATTCTGACTCAACACGGCAGGCCCTCGACCTACATCCGCATAAATGTCTGGAATCTAGAAGACCATTTTTGTTTAGGTATAGAGGTGTCAAAGTCTGGAATAGTTGGTACCAGATTGCAACTTGTTGTAGGTCCCTATCCATCTTCAAAAGTTGCTCAAGAGAACATTTAATTCAACAGTGTAGTCAAGAAAGCTCTTGCTTTTCCCACTGTTAATGTTTCTTTTGTACTTCATATTCTGTGTTGCCACTTGTTCAGCATAATATTCATATTTTCATGATCATGTCTTTATAGGTCAATTTTAACTTATTTTTTATTTTCATTCATGTTCTGCATGCAATTTTTATGATGTATTATTTTTTATTTTATTTTATATTTTGTATCCTCATAACTATATTGTTAAATGTTATTAGGTGGGGGCTCCTCATAATCCTACTGGCTTGCTCGCTCCTCCCTGCACAGTTTATTTTAACTGCACTTATTTGTGTGACGTTATTTTTATTGTATGTGCTAAATAAAAACTGAACTAAACCAAACTAATAAGCCAGATGTGGCCCAGAGGGAATCTTGGGCCATGTTTGGGTCAAACACTGCCTGCCTGGTTCCCAGAATAATCCTCAATTAGTCCCACAGCGATAACTGTATAGATAGAAAGAAAAAAAAATCTAACTTTCAAATACTATTACTGTATGTGTTTACGGCTCAGGTACAACCCTGGCAAACATGTGGACCAGATGTGGCCCTAATGTCATGAGTTGGCCGTTCCACAAGGCCCAAGCATGTCTCACCCAAGAACCAGCAGATTCTGTGTTAGGCCCAAACTTCTGCAGACTTTTGCTCTTGAAATGGTGTCGACTCGAGCTGGATTAATCTCAGTTCGTCCACATATCCACCAGACATGAACAGATCTTTCAGTTTCAGATGAAATTTTATGATTTGTTTTATTATAAAATCATGCAAATTATGTTCAGAGCAAAATCAAAAATGCTCCCTGACTCAATACAGATGTTCTTTTCAATTCAGGAGACTCGTTACAATCTTAGAGGTGTCTGCAATTTTACTGTACAAAAAGCTAAAAAAGGTCTGAAAAGGAGACGTGTCTCCATTACTGGAGTTAAATTCTGGAATGATGCCAACATACATTTAAAAACATGTCATTCTCTTTTGGTTTTTAAGAAAATGGTTTGTATGCTATTTTTGAAGCTTATAAGTGCGATTGACTATCTGTTAAAGGAGAGGCAGGATTGAGGCAGGATTTATGAAAATAATTCGTATACGTTTTAAGTTTTCTAGTAATAATGTCAGATGAAGCGTTCCAAACCAAAAAGAATGTTTCCTCTAGTGTATCTGTCCGTTGCCTTGAACAGGCTGTGTGCTGCAAAATGTGCTGCAATTCCGGGCTGGAATTTCCCGCGCTGTCCTGTGGATGTGACGTCACATGACGCTGCATGCAGGTTCTCCCCGTTCTCCCGTGCCGGCTTCACTGTTGGCTGCAGTACCCCCGACGGCCGTCGTGGTGAAGGGTGGCGCTAGAGAGTCTCATTTCTTAAAAGGAGCCTCAAGCTCCTTTAATGTTTCTTTGCTTTTCTGTTGTTTCTTTGCCTTTTGTTGTTTCTTTGCTTTTCTATTCTCTTTTTGGTTTTCTGGAGGTCGGTAGCCACAAAAAAAAAGTTGATAATATAGGACAGGCTTTTATAAGCAGTTTGCTTCAGCCTATGCGTTTTCAGTCATTGTTAAACACATGATTATTGGTTTTGTGTGAAATGTTAATGCTGTGCACAATGTTTTTTGGTGTTGTGTTGTTTTTGTGTTGTGTTGTGTTTTCATGACTGAATAAACTTTATTCATTCATTCATTCATCTGGGTTTTCTTTGCACCCGAGGGCCACATCTGGCCTTCAAATCAGATGCCAGTGCCGCAACTGAGCCAAGAACACCAAACTGAACCCTGATTAGGCCCAAAGCTGCAGTGTGGGACGTCTGCCGGTTATGTGACCGAGTTCAGGCAGTAGTTAACTCCCCCAGTAAATGTGCCCATGAATCCACAGCAAATACAGACCTCACACACCATCCTTATACGTTTTATAGAAGTTCTATCCCAGTGGAGGGTCTGTTTGGATAATTCCCTCCACTCAGTATGTTGATTTGTATCATCTGATCATGTGATGAATGCAATTCAGCAGATTAGCCAGGACCAGTTCTGCTGCTCCTTTTTCTCATCTCACAGCTCCACTGACAGAAAACAAAAAGTCAATTCAACCTTGATGAAACCTCGCAGTGTGTGTGTGTGTGTGTGTGTGTGTGTGTGTGTGAGAGAGAGAGAGAGAGAGAGAGAGAGAGAGAGAGAGAGAGAGAGAGAGAGAGAGAGAGACCTGTCAGTGCAGCTGTTTGAACGGTATCTCGATGGAACACAGTTATGTGATCCATGCAGCTGCTCGATATTTCTTTGGCACAAACGCAGAAAGTGAAAGCCGGTTTAAAGGCAGAGGCGACCGTCCTGCCACAGAAATCTGCACCCAGCGCAGGATGGACTGCTCCGCCCACTTCGCTGGCTAATCAATGAGGGTAAGGTTTGGGATGTAATGATTAAGTCTGGACGGGGTTTCCTTAGGACCTGCTCACAGAGATCCATCCCTGCACATCTATTAAACACATTTGTGAGAAAATCTGCACCATTTTATTTACCTTCTCATGGTGGACAGGATCCTTGAGTAAAGTTCAATAGCTTATGTCATTTTACACGTTTTCCTTATTAGTTTTCAGCTATCATGTACTCTTCATGTGTCCTTGTAGTTTTCAGAAAGGGTGGGAGTGAGTTTACACTCATTTATCCTAAAATAGCAAGATAAGGTATGCAAGTCCTTTGGTGTTAGCTGCTTTTTGCACAGATTTGCCATAACATTTATCAAAGTCACAATAATAGAAAAATGTAATGTGCTTTAAGCTGATACAAAATCTATAATCATATCTTGTCTCCTGATTGAACACACGCCTTCAGCATTCACAGTCCTGGAGGAGAGCATATAAACCCTATGGGATGGCTCCTTCAGCTGCAGAACTTCAGCCAGATCTTCCAGGATCTTTCGATCTCTCGATCTGACCTGCTCAGCTTTCAGGAGGACTTCTGGATCATCCCGTATCTGTTCATCTCAGACACATTTGTAGGATATCTGGTGTGAGCGCCTCTCTCTTCCGCAGCATTCCCATGGTGTTCAGGTCTGGGCTCTGAGTGGACCACGCCAGAAGTTGGGTCTTCTTTTACTGGAGCCATTCTGCTTTGGATTTACTTGGGATGGTTGTCCTGCTGCTAGCGGTGTAACGATACACTAATCTCACGATACAGTACGATACACGATATTGAGGTCACGATAACCATACGATACTATAGCAGTATTTTTTTAACAACCTTGCATGAGGAACATATGACTGGAAAAAATGGTCTTTTATTTGACACAAAATACAAAACAATACTGTGCGTTTGCCCTATTGTTACAGTTTGTAATGCTTTATAACTGTTTAAGTTTTAAAGAGAAAGCCAGGCCAACCATTTTCCACAAACTGAACTAAAAGTAAATGTCAGGTTTGCATTATGATCTTCAGTTTCATACAAGTACAAATATTTTGCCACAAACTGAATAGTTTCTCTCATTTATGATTTGACTTTTTTCTTTTCCAGAAATGTAACAACTAAAATTAAATAAATAAATAAAAGTAAATAAATAAATACAATTTTACATCATAAAAAAGATTGATTCATGCTCACCTTATAAGTGTAAGAGCAGATTTATTTTTGTTAAGAAGGTTATTTTGGTAATTCAGGGTTGATTATTTAATAAATATATTCTTTATATTCTGGTGTAAATCAGGGACTATAATGACACTAGTCAGTTTATCTGTAGTGATTAGTCTGTTTTAGATTGGGCGGAGTGATACGCCACAGTACGGCACTAGGTGCTGTGTTGATGTTCTAAAATCCTACACTGTTGAGGGACATTAAAGTACACTGGAACTCAGCAGAAGTTGTCCCCGTGTTTATCCTAATCACCACCCCAAAAAGGTTTAATTTAATAAGGTAAGGCTTAACTCTACACCAGCCTTACAAAAGTAAAAGTTCAGAGCTCAAAATCTGCAAGAGTCCCGTGATCGGGACCAAAACGGGACTAGTTTCTTCTGAGCGGATGAAGATTTTGGCGCGGTCGTCAAGCGTGGTCGGATGCGCGTTACTAGTCAACACAATAGATTAATATTAATAATCCAATATTGCAATACACTTTGTCACCTCCACGACACGTATCATGATGTTTTTGTATCGCAAAATTTCGTGGCACCATATATTGTTACCCCCCTACCTGCTGCATTAATCAACTTCCACGAAGCTTAAGGTGGTGGACAGACACCCTGACATTATCCTGTCCCGATCTCTCCATGTTGACAACTGGTCCAGGCCCAGAGGCGACGAAGCAAGCCTGAATCATGATGCTCCTGCTGCCACACATCCGTGTTTGGATGATGTTTTGAAGTTAGTAACATGTGTCCTTTTTGCACCAAACATAAGATAAGATAAGATATCCTTTATTTTCTCCCTCAGTGGGGAAACTTATTTTGTTGTCAGCAGTAACTTAGCACACACATGTAGGGGAGGGGTAAAAAGACTGAAAAGTCAGAAATAAAAAAATATATAAAAAATACAAAAAGATACGTATAAAAATATGTATAACCACAGGATATGAATAGTATATACAGTTAAGAAACAGTGCAGAAAAGCAGGTGGAGTCTTGTGAGGTAGACTGGCAGATTGACGGATATTGCACATCTTATTATTATTGCACATGTTATATTATTGCACATCTTATTGTCCACTGGCTACTGAGATGGCAGCGGGGAGGAAGGACCTGCGATGCCTCTCGGTGGTGCATCATAGTTCAGACTATTGTTCCTGAGCTATTTAACTTTTGTTTCATCAGTCTACAGAATCAGTCTACAGAATATTTTCCCAGTTTATGATTGCCAGGATGCTTCCTCTGCGGTGCTCCACCGTGGATGCTCTTCCTGTACACCGGCATCCGTACGGTAGATTCCTGAGTGGAGGCGTTTGATAGCAACCATCCGCTCTGCTCCGCTGACAATATACTCCAAGTCAGACGGAGAGGATCCCCACGAAGATGTTACAACTTGTACTCAGACATGGACATTAACCTGCATGGGGGCTGTGGGTAAATGACTCAGGGGAGTTTTTCTTATTTTACCCTAACCAGCTTCTTTAAATCTATAATCCCATAAAGGAGAAAACATGCACTCAACTTCTGAAACAACCCCCTGGTGCTGAACAGCAGGCCGCGAGGCCTCCCCCTGCTGGGTCAAGCTTCAGAGAGCACGCAAGGTCTTACCAGCTTAAAACTCCAGGTTTATATTCTTATACAACCCTTTCAGACATTTATTGTTGCTTGTTTGCTCCAAGCTCAACTTCAACCTCAAGCTACAGGATTTGAAAACTGTCCAGTGTTTGTTCGGTGAGTTTTCAAATCCTGAAGTTTTGTTGATGTCTGTAAAAGACCAAAGACCTAGAACGTGCACCTCCTTCTTAAAAGTCTTCCTTACAGCTATCAGAAGTTCTGAAGTTGAATCCCTCTGGGTCGTAGAGCTCCAAGCAAGCATTTAAAACACATCACACGAGAGGTGTTTACAGCCGCTCCCTGCAACTTTACACCAAAACTGATTTCAGACTGATCGGTTTCATTGTTTGATTTTCATTCATATGAAAGACAGAAATCAGCTCCTTGGACCAACCACTGGGGTGACCTCCAGGTCTCAGAGACCTCCTGACCTCATCCTTCCGCATTGTGATGAATAGTTATTGGACAGAAAGGAGGAGAAACATGCAGCCTTGGAAGGCTCATTCACAGTCTGGATCTTTTTTCAACAGGAGAGGGATTAAACATTCATTTCAAGAATATTTCTTCACATAAGTGAACTTTTTGAGGACGTCCCATCACAGCTCTGCGCTACAGACGATGAGATCATGACTGTGTTCAATGATGGTATTTAACGGTATGATGTCTGGCTGCTGTCAGCCCCGCCACGTTAATGCGCCACCGCCGTCCTCCTGTTGACAAAAGCTAAGAGATGACGGCCGAGACACACAGCAGGCGGCCACGCTGGAGGAAAAACACTGTTGACCCTGCTTAGATTGGATTTACCGCAAGGCTGGATCTAACCACCGCTGGACATGATGGATTATGGGAACGGCCACCTCGATGGCCTCTTTGTCATCTTTAAATGGCAATACATTTCAACTGAAAGCAGCAGATTTAGCAGCCTGGAGCTGAGGAGGCAAATGATGTGTTTGAGGTGTAAATAAAAACGTGTCAGGGGTTCACTGATGAGCTGCAGGCGTGTCGGCCAATCACAGCGCGGCAGGTTAGTGCTATTGATCCTCTGTCGTTATGGGCATTAATGTGCAGCCATTAAAAGCTATTATTGTATGAGGCTGGAGCATGGCCAAGATACACACACACACACACACACACACACACACACACACACACACACACACACACACACACACACACACACACACACACACACACACCGATCAAAGATTAATTGATTATGAAACACTTGCTACTGAAAGCCTCATTAGTCCACTTATGCAGGGAACAAGACGCCGTTATGAAGAGCCAAAAACTCATCTTCAACATAAGACCATAAGAGAATCACAAACAGATCTCAGATGATCAAACATGCAAACACATCGTGTCCAATCACTTCCGTCTCCAAACACAGATGTCAGAGGCTTCAAGAGGAAGATAAACTCTCATTTTGACATATTTAGAACAAAAGTTATTTTGCTGTCATATATATTGTGATCATTTTAAACCATCCATCCATCTTATCAGTGGCTGAAGATTCAACAGTCAGGGCCAGAAGTGGACAGAGACAAAATATGATAATAATAATAATAATAATAATAATAATAATAATAATAATAATAATAATAATAATAATAATAATAATAATAATATAATAATAATAATAATAATAATAATAATAATAATAATAATAATAATAATAATAATAATAATAATAATAATAATATAATAATAATAATAATAATAATAATAATCAGTCGTAGTCCTTTTAGCCACCACCCAGCATACTGTACCTCTTCAGTAGCCCCTTTAATATATATAATTTTCCAAATCTTCTCTGTCAAACAACTTATCCTGCTGTTGCTACCGACTCTTGTTTTAAGCTTCTGGTATCCCCAGTACCCCCTGTTTGGCAGCACGTGTGCCCTGCTACAGTGGTCAGTAGGTGTCTGCTCCAAGAAATGGCGTCCCATGTTTGACTGATCTGGGCAAGGCCCGTGCCATGGGGCAACTTCACGCTAGTGTTCTGTTTAAACCAAGTTCGGAGTGGGTCCCAGTACCATCCAAGTTCCATATAATGGGGAATGTCAGAGACAGGCCAAATTGGGTGTCCGAAGAAGATGACGCCCCAAGAAGTTTTCTCACCCTGTCAGCATTTACCTACCGTAGGCTGTCTTCTACAGATTTGCAGTCGAGATTTGCAGGACAATATGGCCGATCGCTCTCTACCCCGACAATCCAGAACCAGAACCAGTCTCTGGTCTCATAGGACTACCAGGAGGCCTGGCATGACCACGAGATGAGATTCTGCAACCAGTGGAAGTCCCATATCTCTACAATCTGGGACCAAACTCTATCCTCTAAGATGACAACATCTGCCCCCACAGAGCAGGTTTATTAGAGACCACCTCCAGAATGTGGGAGTGGAGAGGGTGGAGACCTGCCGGCAGGCCTGACCTCAACCCCACTGAACACTTGTGGGATCAGCTTGGGTGTGCTGTTCATGCCAGAGTGACCAACACAACCATGCTGGCTGACTTGTGACAAATGCTGGTTGAGGAATGGGATGGCATCCCACAGCAGTGTGACCAGGCTGGTGACCAGCATGAGGAGGAGGAGCCAGGATATTGTGGTTGTGTTTGATTCTTCACACGCTACTGTTGCTCCTCTTAAATGGATAAATTGTTAAATTGTCAATATGTATCATCAAACATCAATCATCCGATCCATTAACCACCAAACAAGGGTCAATGGCAATGTAAGTTGTTTGGTAAACAAACTTCGGCAATTTTTTGTGGGCGCCACCAACATACTCAACTCTGGTGCTCCTCCCACAAATGCATGCCCTTACAGATGTGGCACCATTTAGAAGACTTAAACAGACTTTCCAACGGTATAAGATTTATTGCCAAAAAGCATTGTTACAACAAAGAAATAACTTTTTTGTGCTAAGTTTACATGTTCAGGGGAGTTATAGAGTTATATGGTTGACATAAACACAAGAAATGTGTGATCCAAAGAAGGATTAGCACTGAGTAAAGGGTTGACTGTGAGCAGCAATAAGGGACATGTCTTTGGGGGTATTCCTTTCGCCAGTGTTCCATTTAGTTAGTCCCACAACACCTCCAGAAAGCTCAACAGTGATGTCTGGTGTCCCAGAGTCACCCTCCTAATGCCAGCTCCATCTGCTCCCCACCAACACAACAACCTCCATCACCACAATGGCGACCCAAGTCCAACGAGCACTACCACCAGAGAGAGCAGGGAAAAGGAGGCACATCACAGGGCAACACAAGTAAAGTGAGCACACATTAACACACCACATTACATCATAAAATGAACATGATGAAAGTGGGCGTTATTTGATAAAGATGCACCAAGGACTCAAATAGATTATCTTGTGCTATAATAATCAATTAACCTAGTACAATTTAAATCAATTATCATTTTAACAATGTTTATTTCAAGAGATCTTCTCATATTGGTTCTCTATTCACAGACTACAGACAATGTCACTCCACCCCCTCCCTCACTGACACCTCTCTCCTGGACCAGCTTAACACCTTCTCCGGCTTTGAAAAGGACAGCAGACAGGCAGAGGACACACAGCTGAAACCTTCAGAGCACGACCAGCCCCCCACCATCCAACCACACCAGGTACTGCGGGTCCTGTGAAGCATTGACACCAGCAAAGCAGCAGGACCGGATAGAGTACCAGGGAGGATGCTGAAGTCATGTGCCCATCAACTTGCTGCTATATTCACCACCATCTTCAATCGCTCATTACAGCAAGCTACAGTCCCCACCTGCCTGAAAACCGCCACCATAATTCCTGTGCCCAAATCCTCTGCCATCACAGGGTTGAATGATTACCGGCCCGTGGCCCTGACACTGGTAATCATGACATGTATGGAGAGAATGGTGTTGCAGCATGTCAAGGCCCACATCTCACCTGGCTTTGACCAACATCAGTTCGCCTACAGCCCCAACAGATCCACAGATTATGCCATCTCCATCGCCCTCCACTCTGCTCTCAGCCACATTGAGAGCCCCAGGACATACTGTACGTCAGGATGCTGTTGGTTGACTTTAGCTCGGCATTCAATTCCATCAGCCCCAGCCGACTGGCCAACAAACTGCAGACAGCTTGGAACCTCCCTCTGTCTGTGGATCAAGGACTTCCTGACTAACAGACCCCAGCGTGTCAGGATGGGCACCTCCCCATCCTCCACCATCACCCTCAACACTGGTGTTCCCCAGTGCCATGTCCTCAGTCCAGTCCTGTACACACTATACACCCACGACTGCGTCACTACCCACGGATCCAACACCCCCATCAAATTTGCTGACGACACAACCATTGGTGGACTGATCAGCAATGATGATGAGGGACCATACAGGGAGGAGGTCCAAGCACTGGCTGCCTTCAAGTTTCTCGCCCTGTACATCTCAGAGGACCTGGGCTGGACTGTGAACACCACCCACATTATTAAAAAGGCCCAGTAGCGTCTCTTCTTCCTGAGAACGCTGAGGAGGAACAAACTCCCTCCACCTCTGCTCAAGAACTTCTACAGCTGCACAATAGAGAGTGTTCTGACCTACGGATGCACGGTGTGGTACGCCAACTGCACTGTATCTGAGAACAAATAACTGCAGCGGTTCATCCAGACTGGCCAGTGGATCATTGGCTCCCCGCTCCCACGCCTGGAGGAGATCCATTCCAACCATCTCCTCCGAATGGCCAAAAAGATCCGAGACGACCCTGCTCATCCAGGACACTCTCTATTCTCCAGCCTCCCCTCCGGTAGACTCAGAGTTCTGAGAGCACTCACTGACCGGCTGAAGAAGAACTTCTTCCCCACGGCTGTGAAGAGACTGCTACAGGACTCATAACACCAGTCTTTATGTAAATAATGTCTCATAACACCAGTCTTTATGTAAATAATTTCACTTGCACTTTATTTTTGCTGTTTGGGACTCCGACTTTTGAATGTAGCTGCTGTCAGTGGAGAATGCTGCCCAACAAAATTTTGTTGTATACTGTACAATGATAATAAAGCTTCTTATTCTTATTCTTATCCTATGACGTCAACGGTTGTTGCTGTGACGTGTGTTACTCACTGAGTCCTCTGAACATGGTACCCTAGTCAACAATGCAGCTGCAGAGCAGCCCACATATTAAATGGTAGTGTAGAGGAAGTGTGGTGGGTGCTGTGGGGTTCACCAGCAGCTGAGAATGAGAACCAACACTCCTTAGAAACTGTCTTGCCACTGTGATCAATGCAGGCACATGGGTTTGCATAAAACCACAGATAACCAGCCCAGTCCTTGTCTGAGCAAAGATCCCCCCTCTTTAGGGGGAACATCAGGGTGTTTCCAAGATATCCAGTCCAGGGCCTGGCGTCAGGCCTCCCATTTGATGTATGCATTGAATATAATATAGCTCTTTACTGCATGTCTTCTCTTCTCTCTCTCTACTATCTTGCCACTTTCAAAATAAAGGCCACTAGACGGTCAAACAACGAGCTAATAGAAAACAAGAAACCATGTCCCCCAGACAGAAGAATGGAGATGCACTGTTCAGCCCTTTTTTAGGGTCTAGTTCAAAATCCTGCATCTTTGACGGTGTTGGGTTTCATCAATATCTATAGAATGGACAGCTGGCACATCTGGAAAGGAAATATCAATGTTCAGCAGAATACACACATTACAGCAACGTATGCTCCCATCCAGACAAGATTTTAACAGGGAAGGCCTTGCATCTTTCAGCAAGACAAGGCTTAAAAATGATCTAGACCAAATTAAAATAACAGTCCGCCAGGTTGTTCGGAATTGACCTCACCTTTTAGCAAAATAAGCTTAAACCCACGTCAAAGCCAGTTCACAATCATTAGGCCCCATCTGGCCATAAACCCATCGAGTGAATGAGAAGAGCTGCATCTTCACATCCTGCAAAGATGTGATCATAAAACCATAGCATGTATTTTTGGCCTTATATAATTTCACCTGATGAGTAAATGAGTGAATGGCAGTGAATGGATGTGAAATCTAAGTATGGATTAAATTGTGCTAAATTCTCATATGAACAAAATGCGGGTTTACCAGATTACAAATTGTTGGCCTCTGTTTTTATTTACTTTTTCACACAGCATCAAAACTTTGTTGAGAAGCGTGCTATACATCCGTAAGAAGTTCTGGGTGGTATAAATCCCAGTTTTAGTTTAGGTGGAGCAGGAACAGGTGGAAAGTTGGTCAAAACTGCAACAGTTGGTCCCAAAGTACTATCAGCTCTTTATCTGTAATTTTTTTAACAGTCCAATCCTGCAGGTGCTAAAAAGAAAAGAAAAAAGAGGCAGATGATAAAGGAATCGGGGGTTATTAGTCAGGAAGCAGGCTGGGTAATGAATGACCATCGCCAGCTCGTCAGAGAGATAAAACCGGTGAGAAACAACCACGTCGCTGCAGCTGAAAACTCAGTGTTCCACATCTGAGTCAAACCGGTTTCTAGCTGCTTTATCTGCTTCTTCACACCAACCAGTGATTAAGTGGGTGACTCTTCAAACTCAAAGGGCAATCGTTACGCTCTTATCATCAACAGCTGTGTGTGTGGTGGGCCGTTCCCATGAAGGGCTGCCTCAAGGTTGAGAGAAACCCTGCTTTCTGACAGAGACCTGAAATCTGAACAGGATCCACCATGAACCAGGATCGCCAAAGAATCATCATTAAGAATAAGCAGGAGGTGTTTGTAAGGCATCTTGCCATCTTCAGATGAGTTTGGTCGATGAAACGCGAGTCAATGGTGTCGCTCCCCAGCAGATCTATTCAGGTTGGGACTCTGAGAGGGTTGGTTTAATATTAACGCTTGTTTTCTGCTGAACTCGTGTCCCGCTGCAGTTCAAGTCTCATTAGAGGTCTAAAGGTTTCTCCATGTGGAGCTGCTGGTGTCACAGGATCTTCATGACCTGAAATGCATCTGCACAAAACACCTGTTTAACGTAGACTGAAATCAATAACTGTATCATTGAGATTATAAGGCAAATACTGTCAGCAATTATGGATTATCAGTTTAGTACTCTGGGATTTTTTTTTTCATTTTTAAATACAAAAGAATCACATTTAAAAAGCCAACTCATTTGTACTGATAGTAAAGTTTCCTTCCTTTCTTTTTTAATCTCTTGTCTAGATAATTAAATGTAGGACTTTTTTGTTGACATTTCGTTCTTTTCTTCAATACTGTTACTCTGAATAGTTTTATTTATTCAATTAAATTCAGTTTTATTTATATAGCGTCTATTATAAATAAATAGGCTATTTATATAGCGTCTATATAGCGTCTATAGTGTTCTGGGTATGGGTCTCTGTAAAGCGTCTAGAGACAACTCTGTTGTATTAGACGCTATATAAATAAAAAAATTGAATTGAATTACAACAGAAGTTGTCTCTAGGATCTTTCCAGAGACCCAGAATATAACCCCCGAGCAATTTTTACATAAACACTGGCAGGTAAAAAACTCCCCTAGTGGGAGAAAAACCTTAAGCCAAACAGTGGCAAGAAAAACTCCCCTTTAGGAGGGAAGAAACCTGGACCAGGACCTGGATCATAAGGGGGGACCCTCCTGCCTAAGGCCAGACCGGGGGGTCGGGGACGGCAACAGCACACAGCAGGCAGGTGGAAGCAGCAGTGGGATGACCAGAGGGGCGTGGGGGACCGCAGGCATTTGGAAGCAGCAGCGGGATGACCAGAGGGGGGAGGGGCCGCAGGCAGGTTCAATTCAATTCAATTTTATTTATATAGCGTCTAATACAACAGATGTTGTCTCTAGACGCTTTCCAGAGATCCAGAACATGAACATAAACATAAACATAAACATAAACCCCCGAGCAATTATTATATAAACAATGGCAGGTAAAAACTCCCATAGTGGGAGAAAAGCCTTAAGCCAAACAGTGGCAAGGAAAAACTCCCCTTTAGGAGGAAGAAACCTGGACCAGGACCAGGCTCATAAGGGGGGACCCTCCTGCCGAAGGCCAGACTGGCAGACTGGGGGAGTCAGGGACGTCAGCAGCACAGCAGGCAGGTGGAAGCAGCAGCGGGATGACCAGGGGGGGGGGGGGGGGGGGGGGGGGGGGTGCAGGCAGGCGGAAGCAGCAACAGCAGACATCCACGTAGGCAGGTGGAAGCAGCAACGGGATGACCAGGGATGGGGGGGGGGGGGCGGGAGCACAGGCCAGAACGCAGCTCCCGAGGCTCCAGCCTGCAAACATGCACAAGAGAGAAAAAAGGGGGGCCGGCACAAAAAACTACAGGAACGATGGACAAAAATTATAGCTATGAGTTATTTATAATAAATAAAAATGGTAATGGAGAAGAGAGGCAGGGAAAAGGAGAGGAGAAGAAGGGTGAGAGGCACCGCCCAGCGGATCATGTCGGTGCCCCCCTGCAGCATAGGCCTATAGCAGCATATCTACCGCGAAGCTATATTTTAAACTAACTATTATAGTTTTGTTCTATAGCTGCAACTATGACTACTGACTCTAACACACTAGAGTTTACACTACCTAGAGATTTACCAACACCAGCTAGAGGTTTACTAAACACTAACTATAGGCTTTACTAAACAGAAAGGTTTTAAGTTTAGTTTTAAAGGTGGAGGTGGTGTCAGCCTCCTTAACCCAGATTGGAAGTTGGTTCCATATAAATGGTTCCTGATAGCAGAACGCCCACCCTCCAAATCTACATTTGGATACTCTAGGAACTCCGAGTAAACCTGCATTCCGAAAACAGAGAGCTCTGCCAGGAACATAAGGCACTATCAGGTCTTGCAAATAATGCAGAGCTAAGCCATTTTGGGCTTTATACGCAAGTAATAACATTTTAAATTGGATTCTGAATTTTATGGATAGCCAATGGAGCGACGCTAACACTGGAGAGATGTGGTCTCTCCTGCTGATTCCTGTCAGTACTCGTGCTGCTGCATTTTGGATCAGCTTGAGACTATACAGCAAATTACTTGGACATCCTGCTAATAACACATTACAGTAATCTAGTCTTGAAGATACAAACACATGAACTAGTTTTTCTCCATCACTCTGCGAAAGGATTTTCCTAATCATCATCATAGGGGGGGACCCTCCTGGGGGAGACCAGCTGGGCAGAGCAGGAAAAGAAAGATAATGAAGAACAGAGAGAGGAGAGACACAAACACAATGGCTAACTGGTGAACTACAGGCATGACTATATAAACAGATGTAGACAGCAGACACAGAGGTGGTCAGAGGCGGGGGTGCCAAGATGTCAGCAGATAGCCAGCAGACATCCACACTGACAGGTGGAAGCAGCAGTGGGATGATCAGAGGGTGAGACTGCAGGTCAGCATGCAGCTCCTGAAGCTCTGGCATACAAACATGCACAACAAACTACAAGAACAACAGAGAACAATGATGGTTACGAAATAGCTATAATTAATAACTGAAAAAGGAAAGAGAAGAAGGGGTGAAGGGCACCGCTCAGTGGATCATGTTGGTGTCCCCTTGCAGCATAGGTCTATAGCAGCATATCTACAACAAACCTATGTTGGAGACTAACTGCTCTAGTCTGGTCCTGCAACTGCAGCTATGACTACTGGCCCTAACACACAAGAGTTTACACGAACTATAGGTTTACTAAACAGAAATGTTTTAAGGTTTAAGGTAACGTTTATTTATCAATAGATTTTTAGGTATTTGTACTATAAATAAACAATAAGAGCTCTTAACCTTGACCATGAGCCTCAACTCATGCAGAGAACGAAAATATAAGTGGAGCATTTAAGTTAAAGAAAAGGTGCAGTTCTTTTGCAGACCACCAGGGGCTCCGGAAGTAAACGTCACTGTTGACTACAAATAAACACTTTCCTGTGTAAAGTGGTCCCCAGTCGTGCTACTGTAGTCAAACTGAGTATATAACCAGCAGATATACTCTGGCTAACGTGACCACGACATATATCCTGGAAAAACTCTTTATTGACAGGTGTTTATGAAAACTTTGCAGAATAAATCTAGTAAAGATACATTTGTTCTAAATCAAACTTTCCTGAAAAATCTACTTCCATCTACACAGGACTTGTTTTACAACGTCGGTTGTACTTATTATTTACTGTGCATGTGCCACTATCCATCCTTTGATTGCGACTTCGTGAGACTCGGAGAATTGCTTCTCCGTTCCGACTCCAGAGGTCCGGAACTCCTGAGGGGTGCAGAAGCATCGCAGATGATAGCCTGCAGGTGAAGACAGAGAGAGACGCTCCTGTGGAGAGCTTTGAGGAGTTTTCTTGTCGGGATGACAGAGAAACGGAGTGAGCAGGACAGGTTCATCTATTTGGAGACAGACACAGCTCCCACGCTGGAGCAAACAGTCTATAACAGAATGTAAATGAAGTAGCTTGTGCCAACAAACCAGTACTTTCTCTCTATCATGAATAAATATTAGCGGTTCTCAGCGTGCGGGCCGGGCTGCTTGTTCTCTCACAAAGCCCTGTGTGTGGCGTCACATTCCTCACTTCCTGTTGCTACACGGCGCGTCTTCATGGGCCGCCTCGTTATCAAAGGGCCCGTTGGACGGCAAACACAAAGTCATTAACCTGCGACCTGGCTGGATGGCAGGCCGAGGAGGGTGGGGGAGGGGGGAGGGGGAAGGGGGTGGGCTGTTTGGAGAGGAGATTCCCTCGAGCTTCAGGGAGGTGTCAGGCGGCGATGGACTTATCAAAGCGGCCCCGCCATGACAGGGATACTGAAACCTGGAAACCTCTGGAGACACTGCCGTCATGTGAAGAGGAAACCCAGAGGAAGTGACAGAGGAAAGTATTACAACTTGAAGAAAATAGTATTCCAAAATACATTCAAAAAATAGTGATTGTCTTTGTTTTGTTTTTTTTTGTTTGTTTTTTAATGAATGAATAAAGTTTATTCAGTCAGACAATGACAACACAACACAACACAAAAATAACACAACACCAAAAAACATTGTGCACAGTATTAACATTTCACACAAAACCAATAATCATGTGTTTAACAATGACTGAAAAGGCCTAGGCTAAAGCAAACTGCTTATAAAAGCCTGTCCTACATTATCAACTTTCTTTTTTTGGCTACCGACCTCCAGAAAACCAAAAAGAGAATAGAAAAGCAAAGAAACAACAGAAAAGCAAAGAACCAACAAAAGGCAAAGAAACAACAGAAAAGCAAAGAAACTTTAACAGTTAATCAATCGCACTTATAAGCTTCAAAAATAGCTTTACAAACCATTTTCTTAAAAACCAAAAGAGAATGACATGTTTTTAAATGTATGTTGGCATCATTCCAGAATTTAACTCCATTTCATACCTTTTTTAACTTTATGTACAGTAAAATTGCAGACACCTCTAAGATTATACGGAGTCTTCTGAATTGAAAAAAACCTCTGTATTGAGTCAGGGAGCATTTTTGATTTTGCTCTGAACATAATTTGCATGATTTTATAATAAAACAAATCATAAAATTTCATAACGTGAGAATTTAGAAAAAGTGTCTGTGTGAGCCAATAGTAATCAGCCTTATTGATCATACGTATGGATTGTCTTTGTTTGCATCTCTTTATTTGAAAAAAAAAGGCCAAACCTTTCCTCATTAAATGTGGTATGGTTCTGCGGGCCTGTTGGCCAGCAGCTCCATGCTGCTGCAGAACCTCCTATCTCAGACAGGTTCCTCAAAGATCCACCTGCTCAAAGACCCAGTCTACTCTGACCGTTAAAAACCCAGAGCACGGGGCGGGGGGGCCATCTCACAGCTAGAAGGTCCTCCGTTTGATGAGCACTGGGTGATAACAAATGGGGAAAAATCAGGGATAATAATGTAAAACAATCAAACAAACAAAAAAAACAACTCTTGGTTGGATTCTTTTGGGTGGTTAGTATCACATGTCTCATTGGGAACTCACTAGGAAGAAAAGCCCGGACCAGCTGGTTGCATCAAACCAGTAGAAGAAGTATAATAATATTGTTTTCTAAATGTACTTCAGTCACAATTACATGAAACCACTGTGTATTCATTTAATCATTAAAAAGACAGCTGCATCACAGTCTAGTGCAGGGGTCGGCAACTCGCGGCTCTAGAGCCGCATGCGGCTCTTTAACGCCGCCCTAGTGGCTCCTGGAGATTTTTCAAAAATGTTTGACCTTTTTTTTCCTTTTTTTTTCTTTTTTTTCTCTTTTTTTCTTTTTTTTCTTCTTTTTTGCTTTTCTTCTTTTTTTCCTTTTTTCTCTTTTTTTTCTTCTTTTTCCTTTTTTTCTTCTTTTTTTGCTTTTCTTCTTTATTTCCTTTTTTCTTCCTTTTTCCTTTCTTTTTTAATCTCAACATTTCTACTTTTTTCTCGACATTTCGACTTTTTCCTCGACATTTCGACTTTCTTCTCGAAATTGTACTTCAACATTAATATCGACATTTTTACTTTTTTCTCGAAATTTTGACTTTTTCTCAACATTTTGACTTTTTTCTCGACATTTCAACTTTTTTCTCAAAATTTTGACTATTTCCTCAACATTTCGACTTTTTTCTCAACATTTTCGACTTTTTTCTTGAAAATGGGACTTTTTTCTCAACATTTCAACTTTTTTCTCAACATTTCGCCTTTCGCCATTTGCCTTCATTCTAAGGCTTATACAAAACTTTTTTGCGGTTCCAGACATATTTGTTTTTTGTGTTTTTGGTCCAATATGGCTCTTTCAACATTTTGGGTTGCCGACCCCTGGTCCAGTGTAACACTGCAGTAGTTCTGAACTGGTCCGAGACCTACGACACCATGATCGTCTTTTGAAGAGAATTGTGGGCTTGTTTGTTCTACCAATTTGACAATGTTTTTGATTGAGCATGTTTGCATTTCATGCCTGCTCAAATAAACACTTTATTTATGATTTAAGGTGTAAGGTTTACTGGAAATATGATTCCGATCAGACCTTTGTGAGTTTGGGGAAAAAGCATATGGCAGCTTCGTCATCAGAGTTCAGAACAGATCTGAGTTTATGACAGTTTTTTTTCTATTGAGGAATTTCACTTGACGCTGCTTTGTAAAACGGGATGGATTTTTTTTGTGTCTGACGTTTTCTCCAACTCAGGGCTGACATGCTGAATTCCCATGTTTGCAAGGGGCTGGCGGGCCGCGCGGCTCCGTGTCGGCGTGGAGGCAGCAGCATGTGAAGAGTTGATTTGAACGCCGTCTCCGGTGACAGACTGCTGTCTCCTCGGTGGCCGGCTTTAAATGGTTTCTCTGTCAGGCAGAATGGAGGGGATAAACTGCACTCTCCAATCCCCAGACCCATTTAGGGAGCAGATGAAAAGGCGGGAGGACAGCCTCTACATGTTCCTGCACTTTTATTCAGCGCTGGCCGCCTGATAAACAAAACAGCAAATATCCACTGCATTTTTTGACAGCCACTTTTCACCTGTCACTCTGCATAAGGACGCCGTCGCCATCAATCCCGGCTGAGGCGGCCCCTCTGATGTCACTCTGACAGCACATTCATCCACATCAGCGGCTCAAAATAATTACGGCATTATGGGGACTGTAGTCATTATTTAGAACATGATTAAACGTTTCCGTGTGTATTGACTCCAGCCTGTAATTTATGCGTGTGTTTAGTCAATAGTGTAGTTGAAATGATGTCATTAATTATGTATGGAGAGTCCCAGGCCTCCTCCTCCTCCCTCTCCTGCTGCTGCTCTTCACATCCTGACAGATGTAAGAGTAGGAATCATCAGAGTTGAGGGAATTGTACGCTCCCACAATCCATCTCCAGCTCAATCTTTCCCCTCTTTATCTCCGTCTGATGTTCTGTCTCCCGTCCCCCCTCTTTCTTTCTCCCAGTGAATCCACTTTACATCCTCGGCTGCAGCTTTTTAGCTCCATTCATCGTGAGACATAACAGCTTTTTAAAAGCTGCAGACATACTCATGAAGGTGAAATTTTGCACAACGGCTCCAGATTGCGGACGACTCCGACTGCAGGATTGTTTCAGGGATTATTCGTCCGTCACTTCCTACTGGAGGGAGAAAATCCTTCCTAACAAGGCCTGTCTTTGAAAATGACAGGCCAACATTGAAATAAGTTTATCTCAACATCTACAAGGTCTGTTTGAATAAATCTGTAAGATTACAGCAGCAGTGTCAAAATAAATATATGCTGTAATATCTTCCATTTTTATGTCTTTTATTGGGAATCACATAGTTAAACCTGAACTTTCTAGAAATGTGTCGTTGAGATCCAAGCATCCGTAGCTTAAATATGGCTTATCCAAGTTTGGGTCATGGGGCCAGCTGCCTCCACCAACCTCCTCTGGGGGGGGCACCGGGACCAATCAATCAATCAATCAATCAAATTTTATTTGTATAGCACCTTTCATCCAGGTACATGAAATACAAAGTGCTTTGACATTTTGACTGAAAAATAAGCGTAATAAAAGCAAAGAAATAAAAACTGGGAGACCAATGCACACTGACATACAATATAGTTAATTAAAATGAAAATAATGATAAAAGTTCAAGGATTAAGGCTAAAAAATAATCAGTTCACAACAATAAAATATAATAATAAAAAAATTACAAGAAAGAGATAAAAAAATAAAACAAATACCTTTAAAAAATGTTAAACAGAATAAAACTATAACATTTGATGCTACATAAAAGCCAGACCAAAGAGATGAGTTTTTAGTTTAAAAGTGTCCACATTTCCAGCTCCTCTCAGATCCTCCGGCTGTTCCACAGTTCTGGAGCATTAGTGGCTAAAAGCAGCCAAAGTTTTAGTTCTACTCTGGAACAGCTAGAAAGGAAGAACCTTCCTGGTTCCTAGAATAAAAACATCTCTGAAATCTACTCTGGTGCAAGCCCATGTAGCACTTTATAAACTAATATGCTCGGGTTTACTCCATATATATTTAGTTTAGAGGCCGGTTTCTCTCTCTGGGCTTTTGAACCGACGATCAGTACTTCAGTCTTGTCCTGGTTTAGCTGTAAAACATTCTGTGACATCCAGGCCTTAATATCTAAAATACAGTTAAAAAGTGAGTCAATAGGCCTAGTGTCATCTGGAGACACAGCTACATAGAGCTGCCACCAGGTGAGAGATGTAATCTTCCCAGTGTGCCGTGGGTCTGCCCCTGAGGCCTCCTCCTGGTTGGACATCCCTGAAACAGCTCCCCGGGGAGGCGTCCAGGAGACGTCCTAACCAGAGGAACCAGCTGTAGTGCTGATGAACCACCTCAGCTGCTTCCTCTGGATGTGGAGTCTCACCTTGATGGTGGAACTTGTCCTCCTCTCTAAAGCAGAGTCCAGCCACCCTGCAGAGGAAACTCATGTGAGCCTCTTTTATCCTGGATCTCATCGGTGACCTACAGTCCGACACCGTGGTGGTGGGAAGGGTGTCAAGTAACGAAGTACAAATACTTTGTTACCTTACTTAAAGGAGCATGAGGCTCCTTTTAAGAAATGAGACTCTCTAGCGCCACCCTTCACCACGACGGCCGTCGGGGGTACTGCAGCCAACAGTGAAGCTGGCATAGACATCATATAGAACACATATAGAATATAGTGTTCTATATGATGTCTATGGAAGCCGGCACGGGAGAACGGGGAGAACGTGCATGCAGCGTCATGTGACGTCACATCCGCAGGACAGCGCGGGAAATTTGGGCCCGAATTGCAGCACATTTTGCAGCACACAGCCTGTTCAAGGCAACGGAGAAATACACTAGAGGGCTCATTCTTTTTGGTTTGGAACGCTTCATCTGACATTATTACTAGAAAACTTAAAACGTATACAAATATTTGTCATAAATCCTGCCTCAAGCTCCTTTAAGTAGAAATTTTGGTTATCTATACTTCACTGGAGTAATTATTTTTCAGACGACTTTTATACTTTTACTCCTTACATTTTGACGCAATTATCTGTACTTTTTACTCCTTACATTTTAAAAACAGCCTTTCATTTCTGCCTTTAATAAAAACTATCCAGTTGAATTTCTCCATCCGGATAGAGTGAATTTGGTTGTGGTTGTTTCAGATGTTCTTGTCCAGTTTTGTTCTTACATCCGTTCCCTCAGATTCCTGCAACTAAACTTGGATGTACATTCCAATAAAGGTTAGGATAAATGATAACATGAACATGAAGTTTGACTTTTTGCACCATTACAATACTTATAGGAACTAGTCATCATATCTGCTGCTCTCTGAAACACATGTTAATGCTCAATAGTACACATATATGCTTCTTTAATATATTTACATTATACTAAGATGCATTCATTTTCAATGGCTTTTTTCCCCTTACATTACTTTTACTTTTACACTTTAAGTAGTTTTGAAACCAGTACTTTTATACTTTTACTTGAGTAAAAAACTTGAGTTGATACTTTTTTACTATTTTTAAACTCTAGTATCTATACTTCTTCCTGAGTAATGAATGTGAGGGGTGTGTTTAACAGACCAGAGCCCACATTGCTGCAGACACTGCACTGACCTGATGCTGTGCTGAAAATCCGGCTACAGGTGACGATCTTAATGACGAGTGTACTTTAATCACCAGTCTCGTCATCCGCGATCAGACTGTGTGAAGCGATTGATTGAGAAAACAAACACTGACGATGATGTGAGAGGAATGATAGCTGCAGCTGAGCCGCCTCATAAACGTGCTGCATATTCATCACCGTGACTGCAGTCACGCAGCTGTGAGCGCAGCCGCATGCACGGAGCTGCAATGACCTGCTGCAGGCCTGCCGCTGTAGACGCCATCATTCCTCCCTGTCAGAGAGGAGGGGGTGAGGAGCGGAGCGTCATGTTGATGTTTCACAAACAGAATGATGTTTTGTGAAAGATGGCTGTTCCACTCTCTGCTCCCCCTCACGCCTGACTCGGGATATGAATGCGCTCTAGTAACTGTTAATTTCACTTTGCAGCGGTGATTTATGGGCAGACGGAGAGCAGAGGCGCAGTCTAATTGAGATCAGAAAGGCTGTTTCTCACACTGCGGCGCCTGCACCTTCCAGATGGGGCCCCATGATTAATGCATAATGAGCAAATAATCCATGAAATTAATAAAAAACTATTCTTCAGATCGTCATGGAGGGGAGAATAAATACAAATGGGAATCAAAGTGTTTCTGTCCTCTTTTTTCTCTGAATGCATTTCTCTCCTCTGCACAGTTGATAGCAGAACAGCAGGCAGCACAATCGATGAGGAGGAGCGGCCTAATCAATCTGAGGCCGGACTGTGTGTCTGTGTCGGCTCTGGAAGACAACGAGGAGCAGAGGACCATGTTCCTGCACCATTATTGTCTTCCTGACAATATTTGCACCCCTCACATCATTAGGTAGGGCAGATCCAGATCCAGATACAAAGCTGAACTGCTGCAGGATCCGATTGGGATCCAAAAATTAAAAACAAATATTTGCACATAACTCAGAAGAAAACCAAGCCACTTTGACTTTAACTTGTCCTAATTTATTTGTAAATATTTCCCTTTTTTTTGGCATTTTGAGTAAAGCACTCTTGACTGCTTTTTGAATGTTTGATAACTGCTCCAAAAACAGTTATGAAACAGTCTGAAACGTTCATTAGAACAGTGTTCCTCAGAGTTTCAGAAGAAAGTGAGCCCTGTTTTTTATTTTCATCTTTCATCAGTAGATGGCTTCAACATCTTTGGACTTTCAGGAATCTGGATGGATTATCATATGATGGAGGTGTTTATTGTGATCAGATGAGGTTTTTGGAGGGAATGGGAGCTTGCTCTCTGGACCAAAGAGGAATGTAAAAATGGATCAGACCTGGAGTTGAAGGTCATGAACGTGTAAGTTAGTTCACCAAACATCTAAGTAGCAATGATTCCTTTATGTTTAGCCAACACAGTCTCACTCCGAAGGCGTCGGAATCCGACGAACGGTCAAGAGCCATTGGCGCCATCTACTGACGCACAAGGTACCCTTCTGCGTCTCTTTTAGACGCAAATAGGCTCCTATTGGCTGCAATGTAATCCCGTCTGCGGCTATATCTGACGCTCAGAGCAGGTGATCACCTCGAGCCGTTTCCTCATTCCTCTTTTTTTTTTAAATGCATATACTTCAATTTAAAAGATGGTTTGATGACATTTCTAGCGAGAAATGTTCAGACACAAATAGAATACACCAAATTGTATGACATCTCCAATGTAATCCCGTCTATATGTGACGATCAGAGCAGTACTTCAATTTAAAAGTGTGGTTTGATGACATTTCTATATGCATTTTCCCCCACAATCTCTCTTCAGTGAGTGTATATTTTATATTAAAAACATTACTGTTTACTCAAGCGTACTCCTAAATTAAATACTTACCTGCTGTATTCTACTGCCCTTATTTTTAACAGCTTGTGCTCTTACAATGCCATATTAAAACAAATTATAAACCACATTAACACTTCATAGAAACAAAATAGATCGAGGGATGAGGTCTGAAAGATCTGTTTTGAAACGTTGCTTAATACGTTACGACATTGAACACAACCCTTTCTGACCAGTAGAATACAGCAGGTAAGTATTTAATTTAGGAGTACACTTGAGTAAACAGTAATGTTTTTAATATACACTCACTGAAGAGAGATTGTGGGGGAAAATGCATATAGAAATGTCATAAAACCACACTTTTAAATTGAAATACTGCTCTGATCGTCACATATAGACGGGATTACATTGGAGATGTCATACAATTTGGTGTATTCTATTTGTGTCTGAAAATTTCTCGCTAGAAATGTCATCAAACCATCTTTTAAATTGAAGTATATGCATTTAAAAAAAAAAAGGAGGAATGAGGAAACCGCTCGCGGTGATCACCTGCTCCGAGCGTCAGATATAGCCGCAGACGGGATTACATTGCAGCCAATAGGAGCCTATTTGCGTCTGAAAGAGACGCAGAAGGGTACCTTTTGCGTCAGTAGATGGCGCCAATGGCTCTTGACCGTTCGTCGGATTCCGACGCCTCCGGAGTGAGACTGTGTTGGTTTAGCAATCTTTTTAATTCATTCAATACTTTTTGTTGCTTTTGTCATTTCTAAATAGAATATGAAGCGACATTGGGTGCAGAAAGGCACCCATGAATAAAATGTACAATTTTAATAAATTCTGCAAATTTCTAACACTGCAGTACGGTGGCTGTGACCCGCCATTGCTGAAAATTAAAGAAACGCTGCAAATAAAATAAATGCTTAGCAAATAAAATAAACGCTGCTAATAAAAACAAACGCTGCTGCAAATAAAAGAAACGCTGCAAATATAAAGAAACCCCGCTGCAAATTTTAAAAAAAACGACGTAAATAAAAAAGCCACAACGGAAGTGAATTATCGGGGACTATTTTTGCTGATGCAAAAATTGCTATGGTTAATTTTTTTTAGGTTTTTCACAAATATCAGACTGAAGAAAAAACATCCCAAGATATCGTCAGCACTCTCTGGCTGACTTTTCCAGTATTTCCCTGAATTTCTCAGACAACATGATCAACTGATGGAGAATAAACCGGACCTTTTAAGCTTATGAAACTCAGACCGCCTTGATCAGCAATAAAAGGATAAATGTGATTTAGAATGGTCATTAGAATATCTGGGAGCGGGACGTCAGGCATCGAAGCATACTTGAGAAGACGGATGCTGCTTGAAGAGTGAAGATGGTGAAAGAAGTGGCTCATTTATCGATTGACAAAACTATAAGGTTTTCAGCTTAAAGCAGCAGCAGCTGCGTCTCTGTCAGGGAAGATCCATACCACTAAACGCTGACACCTTTCTGCACAATATCCTCCATTGATTTTTACATAAGAATCCATCTTTCTGCATTAGAACACAGCAAGCTGCACATCCAGAACAAAGACCAGTCAGGTGCGTTCGTCTTCCTCTGATTTATGCACCATCGGTGAGCGGCAGCGGGTTCCAACGGTTTGTCTGATGATGAAGCATCCGTCCTGGGGTGAAGGATGTGCGGCGCTGCTTGGCTACTTCTGTTTGCTTATTACGTTTAGGCACTAAATACAGCCTGAGGGCCAGAAGTGGCCCCGGGACCAGCTCGGTCTGACTCCACATCTAGACTGTCCACATCTAGACTTCATGGAGAAACTGGACCGAACGTCTGTGACGTCATCAGATCTTTCTGAAAAGCAGCTCTGGAGCCTGTTTTTGACATTTATGGTGGGCGTCATGTTGGCAGGAGCTGACAGGTTAAGATCCAGATCCTAGTGGTCAGTAGAGGAACTGCAGGTTAAGATCTTGGTCCTGGTGGTCAGTAGAGGAACTGCAGGTTAAGATCTTGGTCCTGGTGGTCAGTAGAGGAACTGCAGGTTTTTCAGTCTCCTTCATCTCTTTGGCCGAGTACATTCAAACTGCCCTGATGTCAGCTGTGTTGTTCCCACTGGAACAAATAAACAAAAACGTCATTGTTATTAGGGGCCCGAGCACTGACAGTGCGAAGGCCCTATTGTTTTTCTTTTTTATTTATTTTTATTCTTCCGACAAAATGAGGGCCTTTTTTCCCCCTAAACGTGCCCCAAAAGTCACCAAATTTTGCATGCAAGCCAGGCCTGGTGATAAATTTGATATTTCATGGTTTGCATTAATGGGCGTGGCCTAACGGCTCAACAGCGCCCCCTAGAAAACTTTTATCTGCCATTACTTTTGAACGGGTTGTGATAAAGACATGTGGGTGGTGTCATCGGACTTGGTATTGAGTCCTTGACCTTCAGTGGCCTGAATTAGCCCCGCCCCTTCTTCTGATTGGTTGTCCCTATTTACTGCTATAACTTTTGAATGGTTTGACATAGAGAGTCGTGGGTGGTGTCATCAGACTTGCAAATTGCACGCGCGAGGGCCCGTTCATCGCTGCTTGCAGCTTTAATTATTATTTTTATTGGAACTTAATCAGTACCTTGTTTTATTCCACTAAAACTCAGAGACATCAGGGACTTGTTGCTGACTGTGGACTGAGAAGAAGAGGAAGAGGACACCGTTAGTGCGTGGAGTACCATAATGGTTTATTGAACATGGATCCTCATAGCTCCACATGAAGAAAATATAACACCTTCATCTGATTGCTGAGAAGCTGGAGAGTGAAGGAAGAATGAAGACGGGATCTCCGGTATGGTTTCATGTTCTTCATGGGAAGGTGGGTTGAGGACGCTGCAGCAGAAACACTGGACTGCGTCCGTGCCAAACTCTGAAGAAAATGAATATCCAAAGTCCAGTTTTCCAAGGATGACTTATCACATCCATGGTGTTGAGAATCATCCAGAGTCTAAACTTTACACAACCATTTTAATTAACTAAAGCATTTCCCTGCCAGCCACGGATCCCTAATGAAGCGATTTCTTATTTCTTAAATACCAGAGCCAGACCTTGAACGGATTCTTCAAAAAGAGTCAAATGAACTCAGAAAGTCGTGATTTGAATTATGTTTTGTTTGGAATTTTGAGAGAAGGTTTTCAGTGGACGTTTTTCTGCAAAGTTTGTACAAACTTGTCGTAGATGTAAAAACATCTTTCAAATTAATTCCTAGGAGGAATATGCTGACAATACAGCTATGATGGGCTCAAAAGTTAATTCAAATCATGATGGGCTCAAAAGTTAATTCAAATCTGCTGTGCAAGCTTGACAGCAAGTATGATCGGTGGCTGGTAAACGTGTCAATGAAACTCTTGGACGAGTGGCTCTTTGGCTGCTTTCCCTACGTCAGTGTGGAGATGTGCTGCTGGACCTCTGCAGTAGTAATCTCTACAATCTCTACAGCCAATAAATCATCTGCATATACCTATGTTAAATATGAGCAGAACAAAAAAGTGTGAGCTGCAATGGATCGGCTCTTTAAAGGAGGAACGAATGTTAACAACATCAAGAGTGATGCAGAAACATGTGGATGTGGGAGCGGACGCCAGCTGAGATGAAGTCCTGCAGGAGCACTGCTGAGATGAAGTCCTGCAGGAGGACTGCTGAGATGAAGTCCTGCAGGAGGACTGAGATGAAGTCCTGCAGGAGGACGGCTGAGATGAAGTCCTGCAGGAGGACTGCTGAGATGAAGTCCTGCAGGAGGACTGCTGAGATGAAGTCCTGCAGAAGGATTGAGATGAAGTCCTGCAGGAGGACGGCTGAGATGAAGTCCTGCAGAAGGATTGAGATGAAGTCCTGCAGGAGGACGGCTGAGATGAAGTCCTGCAGGAGGACTGAGATGAAGTCCTGCAGAAGGATTGAGATGAAGTCCTGCAGGAGGACTGAGATGAAGTCCTGCAGGAGGACTGCTGAGATGAAGTCCTGCAGGAGGACTGAGATGAAGTCCTGCAGAAGGATTGAGATGAAGTCCTGCAGGAGGACTGAGATGAAGTCCTGCAGGAGGACTGAGATGAAGTCCTGCAGGAGGACTGAGATGAAGTCCTGCCTGGACAGCCATTTCAATTTAATTAGAGAGCAGCCTTTCCCTTCTCTCTCAATAAACGCCTGAGGATCAGATCGACACACTTAAAGTCATTGGCTGTAAATGAGAGACTGTGAGGTCACCAGACGGTTTTTATGAAGCTGTGACCAGTGCTCATCTTCACCAAACACACTTATTCAGTTATTAGATGACACATACAGGAAAATTGGTTCTGTTTTTCAAGTGTCAAAGCAACACAATGCAAAGATATTAGTAGAGCATCCAAGGTAAAGGCAAATATGTATTAAATAAGACATGAGTGAAGTAAGAATATGAATAAAGTGTTGATGTAGTGTTGATCTGCAACATAACCTGTCCCATAACATGGGGCGGCAGTAGCTCAGGTGGTAGAGCAGGTCGTCCAATGATCGCTGTCCCAGTTTGCTGTCGTAGTGTCCTTGGGCAAGACACCTTACCCACCTTGCCTCGTGTGAATGTGTTTGAATGTTGGTGGTGGTCGGAGGAGCCGTTTGGCGCGATATGGCAGCCACGCCTCTGTCAGTCTGCCCCAGGATACAAAACGTAGCTTACCCAATGAGGATGTGTATGAATGAATAATGATCTCTGTAAAGCCCTGTCTTCAACACACCTGACTCTAATCACTGGTCGTCATCAACATCGCATCAAGGTTTACACAACTCTGTTGGTGACACAGCCTTTTCTATCAGGGTTGTGTTGAGGCAGGGAAACATCTAAAACGTGCAGTAGAGTGACCCTCGAGTACCGGCTTGTGTGCACCCCTGAACATAACAACAAGAGCGTCCAGGAGACACTATTCCCAGCAAACACGATGGTTGCAGAATCAACACATTTTACTATAAAAACAACAACCGTCATTTGATGGTTGCACATCGTTGTGGATGAGGATATTTGTCTGGTTTTCACGCCTATGTCACACGCTGATTGATTACATCCAGAGGCAGTCTCTTCAGCATCAGTTGGTACCCCACCCTGGAACTCCAGAGGACTAATCATTTGTGCTGAAGGACGGAAGAATTAGGATGGCTGTCCAGATGAAGTAATCGCGTTATCAAAGTAAAATGCTCTGGAGCAAGTTAGAAACTCATCAGTGGATACACGTATATATCCATTCCTTAGGTTGACCTAGCCGAGAAATCGTTTTGCTTTGCAGGCATGTCTGGCTACCATCCCTTGGAGCTCATTAAACACGCCCAAAATTCTTGGAGATCCAATCAAATCAGTCTGTGGATTCCTTGGATGGACCGTTTTCAGACCCTACATCTAGATGTGGCTCTGAACTATAAGGCTGATTAAAGCATCAAACTACTTAAAGGAGCTTGAGGCTCCTTTTAAGAAATGAGACTCCATGGCGCCACCCTTCACCACGACGGCCGTTGGGGGTACTGCAGCCAACAGTGAAGCCGGCACGGGAGAACGGGGAGAACGTGCATGCAGCGTCATGTGACGTCACATCCGCAGGACAGCGCGGGAAATTCCGGCCCGGAATTGCAGCACATTTTGCAGCACACAGCCTGTTCAAGGCAACGGAGAGATACACTAGAGGGCTCATTCTTTTTGGTTTGGAACGCTTCATCTGACATTATTACTAAAAAACTTAAAACATGTACGAATTTATTTCATAAATCCTGCCTCAATCCTGCCATAAGCTCCTTTAATAATCAGGAATGACGGCATAAACGAGCCACTACCACACGCTACCCCTCATTTGTGGTCACATCTGTCACATCTCTGGTTCATAATCTTCAGATGTGAGAGGAAATCCTACATTTGCCTTTTATAGTCTGTTTTGTTTCTTTGCAAACCTGTACTGTGTGTGTAGACAACTCTGCAACGAGACTTCCGTCATGCCTACCGCAACAATTAATTTCCCCTCGGAGATATCTGATAGTTCCTACTTTCTGCCAGAACTTTTGAATGGTTTGACATAAAGACTCTTGGGTGGTGTCATCGGACTCAGTTTTAAGTCATCGACCATAATTGGTGCAAATTAGCCCCGCCCCTTCTTCTGATTGGTCGATATCTGATAGTTACTACTTTCTGCCATAACTTTTGAATGGTTTGATATAGAGAGTCGTGGGTGGTGTCATCCACTAAATGTCCAGGACTGAAGAATCTACATCAAGTCATACAAGCTTCCACTGCAGCCTGAACGTGCACAAGGGTGCGAGGGCCCGTTCATCGCTGCATGCAGCTTTAATTATTATTATTATTATTATTATTATTTAATAATAATAATAATTATTATTATTATTAATATTATTATTATTATTAAAACAACAATAAACTGAACTGAAGTGAAAATCATCTCTTTGATGAGTTGGTGAATGTTTTAGTATCAGAATGATCACAGATGCTGAGATCACATCTGAGCATTGTTTGTTCAGTTTGAAAGAGAAAATAAACGGCTTTGCAGCAAACTAAAACTGACAGACACAGCAACTGTTCTCACGGTGGAAGCTTCTGGACTAAACAAGTGGAACTGATGATCAGGTGTCACACTTTTAAATGTCTCCTCGTTTCATGCTACTAGCCAAACATTTGACACACAAGATTCCCAGAGACTCTTTGTCTCTCTCTCTCTCTCTCTCTCTTTCACACACACACACACACACACACACACACACACACACACACACACACACACACACACACACAGGCCCTGCCTCCATCTCCGGCCCCTCAGGGATCCTTTTGTAACCCATTCAAGTGGAAAAACACTGATTTGTAACAGTTTGTCTCACAACAGTTGGTATTAAAGTGTGCTTTAACCAGCAGTTACCCACAATGCACCGCTTCTCCACATCTGTCATGTCCATGCTGAGCAGGAGCAGTTTTCAGGACCGGTTTGAGATATGAGGTGAACCCGCTTCTCTTATAAATGAAACAATGGATTCCAAATTCATCTTTAGTGGATTTTCTTACCATTCAAATAAAAATGTCAGATTTCACTGAGAAAATAGAAGGTAAAAGGAGGGGTGGCCCAGCCGGAGCAGCTTTGTGGGAACAGAGGAGCAGTGGCCGAGTTCAGTCTGACTGCTTGCTGCTTGTTTGTCCATCAGGCAGGTTCAGACGGAGTTAACTTCAGCCAGAGCCTAAAAAAAAAAAAAAATTAAATTAAATTAAATTCAATTCAATTCAATTCAATTCAATTCAATTCAATTCAATTCACTCCTGTGTCCCATTTGCCCTGATTGTCTGCACCTGTGTCTCGTCGTGTCTCGTTATCCCCTGTGTATATCTGGTCTTGTCATTCCCTTGTTCCCTGTCGGTCCGTACTGTTTGTTCCCTCGATGTCTCCTCTGGTTTTTTTGCCGTTCAAGATCCTTGTTCTTGTTAATCCTGCTCTGCAGCGCTTTTAGTTCTTGTTTTTTATAAATAAACCCTTTTTTGTTGAGAACTCCTTGCCTCCGGCCTCCTACTCTTTCTCCTGCATTTGGGTCCTCAATTAAACCGCATCCTAACAAATTCAATTCAATTCAATTTTATTTGTATAGCGTCTAATACAACAGATGTTGTCTAGACGCTTTCCAGAGACCCAGAACATAAACCCCCGAGCAATTATTACATAAACAATGGCAGGTAAAAACTCCCCTAGTGGGAGAAAAACCTTAAGCCAAACTCCCCTTTAGGAGGAAGAAACCTGGACCAGGACCTGTATCATAAGGGGGGGACCCTTCTGCCGAGGTCCAGACTGGGGGGTCGGGGACGTCAGCAAGCACCTTTGATTTTCCCTCCTGAATTTGCTTCATGCCTAAGTACTTGTATTTTTTACAATGGATATAGTGTTTGCTCCTGTGTTTGTGAAAGAAAGTAATTAATGGTCAAACAAACAAGTCGATTTAAAGTAAAGTCATCGCTGCCTTTGTGTAATTAAAAAAAATGCCTGATTGAACTTATTTCAGATGATTTCAATCAAATTTGGCTTCCAGCATCACTTAAATTCAGTGGCACTGATTCCATGATGAAGTGGAAGAGTGAGGAAGTTGCCATCATGTTAATTGATCTTCACAAGGTTAATTCAGCTTCTATATTTCCTTAAACCTGCAGCTGCAGCTCTGCTCTTCATTAATGAACATCAGCAGTCTTCCTCACGCACATCCAGGGTTTAGAGACTCCACCTGGCTCGGCTCCTAATCAGCCCGTCTGAGGAAAGTGCTCTGATGACGCCTGGGCCGCTCACTTGTCGGTATGTGAGAGGAATCCAGATGTTGTGGGCCAGTAGCTGTACCTGAACGTGAGGACGAGCGTGGGTCTCCAGGTCGGAGGTGACAGGGTTAACAGGAGCCTGGGGCGCCTCCTCGGCAGCTCGGGGTGACATAACTAAAGAGGCATTAACACCCCGTTGTAACATCACTGAGCAAACGCGAGGCCACGGCGAGCATGGGAAGACGGCATTAGAGTCCAGCGACGAATGGAGCGGGAACACAGGCCACAGTCTGAGCCTTGTCTGCAGCAGCCGTCCAGACCTCCGTCTGCACCCGGCCGATAACTTTCCCTCACGTGTGCCAACTTTCCCAGGTAGCATCGGCTCCGAGGACGTTTGTTTCGGCATCTGAGCTCATAAATCAGAGCGCTGACGGCCGTTCACGTCTCATCGAACCCCTGGCTCTGCAACACGACGAAGGCACTCACTGGATGTAATCGATTACGCCGAAGGCCGAAGCGGGAGATATGATAATTGTTTATGAAAACTGAGCTGTTAAGTTGCTTCATGGGAAAGACGCTACGGTTCATTTCTAATCTTGCAGAGCCAATCCGATTTCACCGCAGCACTTTATGTCCAGAACAGAGCCACTGAGAATCCATTCAGCTCGGCAGTCCGGACATTTGATGTTTATGGGATGCTTTCACTGAACCCTCGCTGACCTGTGGGAGCAGTTGTTTCTATCTTCGGCGTGGCAGACAACTTCTATCTTTCTTAGGAATCTCTTAGTGTGAACAGTGATCCGATGAGATCTTTGCCAAATCTTCTTTTTCCACCATGCGCTCCCTTCTGTGTTGTCAGACTTAACCGTGCAGCGTGGCCTGCTACAACAACAGTAACTATGGTGACTGCACCTTTTCATCAACAGCTAAATACAAGATCCAGTAATAAAAGTGTCAACTGCAGCATCTCATAGTAACATTTAGAAAGTCTGCCTCAAGTCGGAAGTTGTTTTTCTCCAGCTATCGGTAGATGTTTGAAAGAGGTGGACTGTAGGAAGGAAGGGTTTGGGCTGTAGTTCAGACCAGTTCAAACCGGTTTTGGTCTTCGTATTACATAGCATAGACATATATACGTAGACGCTGCATCGAGTGTTCTTGCCCGCTGCTGCTGATACGTCAACGTCGCCGCCATATTGGATGTTCAAGACTGCACTGTAAACTAATACAAGTAAATGGACTTATTTTCATAAAGCGCCTTTCTACAAAGAAATGTATGTTTTACGTCTCATTTATTCATTCACACACGCACTAATATACTTGGGAAACAGTTAGGCACCAAATATAATATATTTAATTTTCTCAGATGGTCAAAATAAGAACTTTATTGATCCCACATAGGAGTAATTCATGTTATATCAGCTATAGAGAACAAGGTAGTGCCGAAAAACAATATATATCCCCCTCACAAAAATAAGAAAAATAGAGAAACATATTTTCTCATAGACAAAACAAATTTAAAATTTTTCAAATAACAAAATAACATATTTGAACCATTTTTCAGACAATAAAATAACATTTGAACCATTTTTCAGACAATAAAATAACTGAAAAAATCTAAAAAATGGTTCAAATATGTTATTTTGTTACTTGAAAATTTTTAAATATGTTTATGTAAAATATGCTTTGTTGATGAGAAAATATGTTTCTCTATTTTTCTTATTTTTGTGATTTTTCTTTATTTTTTGTGAGCTGATATAACATGAATTACTCCTATGTGCGATCAATAAAGATTTATATCCGGCACTTTTTAATCCGGCACTTTTTAATCCTCATATTGTACATTTCTGTTTATTTCTGTTATACATTTTACTTTATTCTATCTCTTAGTTTATGTCCATATATATTTATTTGTGTTTATATTTTTATCTTTTATCTTTATTTTTATTTTTACTGTATTGCACCAATCACCACAACAAATTCCTTGTGTGTGTTGACAAACTTGGCAATAAACCCCCTTTCTGATTCTGATTCTGATTCTGATAAAGTTCTTATTTTTGTCATCTGAGAAAATTAAATATATTATATTTGGTGCCTAACTGTTTCCCAGGTACATTAGTGTGTGTGTGAATCAATAAATGAGACGTAAAACGTACATTTCTTTGTAGAAAGGCGCTTTATGAAAATAAAGTATTAGTTTACAGCGCAGTCTTGCCACATCCAATATGGCGGCGACGTTGACGTACGGCTCAGCGCTCGATGCGGCATCTACGTATATATTTCTATGCTACATAGTCTTGACTTCCCACCCAGGGATACTCGGCCTTTAAAAAAGACTCCTGTAATTTACCTTCACAGAGTCCTGAGTTACTTTCTCAGTGGATTTATGGTCGTTGTGCATCTGAACTGTGAAGCTCCGTCAGTTTAGTATCAGTCGTCTGAATGTGACCAGAGTTTACCCCTGAACACCTCAGAATTCACCTGGAAACTTCTGCCAGCACTCACATCATCGCTAAACACGCACGTCCATATCAGAATACTGCCTTTGAGACCTTTGTTTCCTTCTCCACATGTTTCTCCATCATTCTGATACAAGTTTATCTTTGTGTCATCAGAACAAAGACTCTAATTCCAGACATGGACGATATTCTGTCTTTCCTCGGCTTGAATCGTCCCACTGGATCATGATTTGTTACAAACTCTCTATACATTAACATTTGTCCACGCTTGATGTCAGACGTTGACAGCGATCCTCCTGCCTCCTCCAGAGGACCTTGACTGGTGCTGATGTTGTGGAAATGATTCTGGCATCAACTACTTGCGTTACCTTCTGTGATCTTACAGACCTTCAGCTGTTGTTGACCTCATGAGGGATTTTTCTCTCTTTAAGAATGTTCAAACCTGCTGATTTGCCCACAGTGTCTTCCATCACTCCTACAGATATTTTCTGTTTCTTAATGATGACCTTCTTTGCTTCTATTTAGATCTCCTGGACCTAAACACCTGAAAGCAAATATTTACTTTAGTAACGGGTCTACCAATACCAATACTTGTGTTTCTTTCATTACCAAGACAAGGGACCTCACCTGGCCAAATCATTTCTTTTCAGTTCATGTCGAGAAACTTTTAAGCCACTGGAAACCTTTTACTTTCTAGATTACGCATGCCAGGAGAACACTTTCAGACCTGACGTCTCCATCTTTGACGTCAAATGTTTAAAGGGGACCTATTATGAAAAACAGGTTTTCTCTGTCTTTAACATATATAAAGTGGTCTCCCCTCAGCCTGCCAACTCAGAGAAGGAGGAAACAACCAAATTCTGCAGTGTCTGTACAGCTGCCTGGATGATCCGTCCAGTGTGATGTGGATCTACGAGCCAATAAGATTCTGCTCCCGTCGTTACGTAATGAAAATGCGATTTACATAGTTTGGCCTCCGATGCGTGAAACCACGCCCACAACTAACTCCACCGGCCGGAGCTTTCACCATTTTTTGGTAGCGGTGTATCGCGTCATTCAGGCAGCCAATCAGCACAGAGCCTCATTATCATAGCCCCGCCCACTCAGAATCCTGCATAGATAATGAGGTTAGAGAATGGGAAGATAAAGACATGGCTTAGAGGCTGAATTTCTAATTTATTTAGCAAAAACAATCAAAAGCTTGTTTTTAAGACATTCAAGGACTGTTTAAAATAGGGATTAGATGCCATAATAGGTCCCTTTTTAAGCCATTCATCATTACTTTGGCAGAGAAAGGAAGCGGCTGATTCTGATTTAGCTTTTTGTTCCTCAGCAGGTTATATTTAATGTAAATATTGTAAATAATTCTGTACTCGGGGTAATTCTTCTGCATTGTAGACATCATTTCTAAAGGCTGTGAAATCAAAATACACACACACAAATAAAGATGAATCACTATGCGATCACTGGTCTGAACCAATCAGCCAAACACTGGTTGATTACTTACTGGCAGATCAATCGGTGCATGTCTATTAAAAGGCTGCAAGTGAAATCCAATCATCATGCAGAAGCAGCAGCCTTGAGTGCAGCGGGGACTTATTTGGGATTTTTGTAAAAACGATTGAATTTGTTCCCAGAATATGAAGATGTGACACCTCCAGGGTGGCCCCGCCCACCTTTGAACTCTTCATGAAACACATGGAGGGACGGTAGCTCCTCCCACAGGTCCACGATGTGCTGGGTGTCACATTCATCACCTGTGGAGGGGTGAACTCATCACCTACACGCAGCTCCGAGGCTGAGCAGCGCTGCAGTTAACATCCCAGCCTTATGGAGAGTTATCAATACCCCAGAAGTATCGATGGAGGTGTCTGGATAACTTGTGTGCTGAGCTGCAGAGCAGACGAGCTGTTTGAGGCCGAGGCGGGAGCGTGAACTCCGGCCAGACTCGTCTCAGCCGGCGCTAATATCCACAATGCTTCTTATGACCTACTTATGAAGTCAACCTCGGAGGAGGTATTGATCCGCACGCTGGGTGATTTGATGCATCTGCACCCAGTGGGGAAGAAAAGAGGGGTTTAAGTGCGTGGGGGTCTGCGCCTCAGTGTTACTTCTCTCATGACCAGACCCCCGCTGGGTCAGAGGTCAGAGGTCATGCACCCACCCAGGGTCACCCCGCTTTAACATTGCACCAGAGTTAATTCAATTCCCAGACAACACAGCTGTGTACAAAAAAATGAGAGGCTTTTAAATGGTGGTAGATTGCGAGCACTGGCAGAGAGGAGCTAATCGAATTAGCAAGCTGATTTAACAGCCAAAGTATTTTCCTGTGCGTATTTAATCAATGCTTAAGACTCATAATAGGCCGGGTCAGCGGCGGAAAGATTTCCATAATCGATGAGAAGAGGTTCTCAAGTTCAGCAGGTTACTGGGCTCTCCCTCCTTCCTCATTTTTCATGGAGTTATTTATTGTCAGGGTGTCTTTGAGCTGGTGGAAATAGTGCCGCTCAGGAGGGACAGCCGTGATGTTTTCCTGCTGAGGTCACCGTCTGAGACTCTGGTTCGGCTGTGACCTGACCCAGACGTCGAGTACTTTCCCTGCCCTCTCACTGTCCAAGACACCCGCCACATTTAAATCAATACCGCGGACAGCAGACGGGAACCGTGCTGAGGGGGTCGGCTCTCACTCACCACAAATGCAAGACGATGCAGCCTCTTTTTCTCGTCATTTTTCTGATGGCTTAATTAAAAGTCTCTGGCAGGTTTTGATGTAAATACCATAAGAGATACAGTGAGTGTGCTCACGTTAAAACCATGTCTTTGCAGCTCCGTTCAGAGCAGCTGAAGAGGGTGACGTCAGACACTTGTCTGGTCATATTTACGGCTCTGATGCACCTGAACTGTAAATCTCTATCAGCTTAGTAACAATAGAGTTGATGCGTTCAGAGAGTTTTGACCTTATTAATCAATTTTTCCACATTGACTGCGTTTCCATGCATCAATAACCCTTTTAAAACCCGAATATTGGCAATAACCCGAATTTGCACGGTCATGTAAACACCAATAACCCCTTTGAATAACCAGAATTTGTTTTTAAAAACCCCAATATGAGCCCTGGGTTACTCCTTTTAAAACCTGAATATTGGGTCATGTAAACGCCAAATTGAATATCCCCATCAAACGGAACAGGAATCTGTTTTCTGCACATGTTCTGTTCACAAGGAATCCTGGTCTTTTGAGTCCAGGAAGTTCTTCTAAACACGGAGAAACCAAGACCAGGAGGAGACTAATCACTTCATAAATGTAATGAAGGATATGAACATTTCTGCATTTGTAGACGCTAGAAAGTACCGGGATAGAAGATTTACAAGAAGGAGAGAGAAAAGTTGCGTGAAGCAGCATTTGTTTTGAATTTGGATACAGGAAGAAGAAGCAGAAATGACGGGAATTACGTCATGATGTTCTCCGTGCGTTGCTGGTTTGATCCAGATATCCTGAATGATTAATTACCATGTAAACGGAATATTCTGAATGTTTCAGTAACCGGAATATTAGAAATAACCGGAATTTTGACTGCATGTAAACGTAGTCAATGAAGCGCCTCCCTTGTCATCAGACGGACCAGAACCCACTACCAGAATCAGAATCAGAACCCGCTGGACGCACCTACACCAGTACACAAGTAGACATACAAGTACTCAGACACATGAAAGTACACAGGCACATGAAAATACACATGCAAGTACACAGACAAATACCAGTACACAGACAAGTGCACATGGAAGTACGCAGACACATACAATGTAAACATACAAGTACACATACCAGTACTAGTAGGCTACTAGTAGTAGTAGTAGTAGTAGTAGTAGTAGTAATAGTAGTAGTAGTAGTAGTAGTAGTAGTAGTAGTAGTAGTAGTAGTAATAATAGTTGTAGCAGTAGCACGACGCATAGTTACAATTTTTGGGAGGTGCAGGTCAGTGACAAAGCGTACCACACGCCGTCACTGACGCCGTCACTGACGGCGTGTGGTACGCTTTGACGCATACCCTACGCTGTAGGCATGGCGTCGTTTTGACGCAGAACCATAACTCAGCCTTTAGTAGTGAGAGAGCTATGCTAACATTAGCATCTGGTGGTATGTATGCAGCTGTGATAATCACAGCTGTTAGCTCTCTCGGCAGAAAAAAAGGACGGCATCTCATTATTATGGAGTCCAAGTCCGGTGAACAGTGTCTGTGTGTACTGCTATTGTTGCTGGCCCAGTTGTTGTTGACATAAATGCACAGTCCACCACCTCTGCTCTCACCGGAGTCTTTGTTGCGGTCCCAGCGGTGGGCGGTGTAGCCCGCTAGCTGTACAGCTGCGTCGGGGATCGGCGGGTGAAGCCAGTTCTCCGATATGATAGAAACATTGCAGTCTCGTACGTAACGGTTTCCCTTGGCCAGTAGTTCCAGCTCCTTCATGTTGTGGATCAGCGATCTTGCATTGCTGATAAACATCCATGGAAGAGGAGGCTTGTGTGGGTCTCTCTTGAGTCGCATTATTAGGCCCGAGCAGCAACCTCTCTTTTGTTTCCTCTCTCTTCTCCGTCTCTGCCTCCCGCCGAGGCTGACAACAATCCACGGAGCATCCGGTGGTCTCCATATTTCAGTTGGGATGTGGTGGGAGCGATACGATTTGCTATTTTTGTGGATATTCATGTTGAAACCAATGTCCAGCATCCAACATCTTGACTGTTTTATTTTTAATCAAGTTTGGTGGTGCAAAATCATAACAACTCTTTCATTGTCCAATTACTTCTGGATCTGATTGTAAAGTGTGTCCCATTCTTTTGGGGATATTAATAGAAAATGTAGTCATAATGTGTTCATACTAGACCTCCTCTGTATCGGTACCACTGATCGGGATTCTGGATTTGGGACTGGATTATTTTTTAGGCCACAGAAGCCATTATGTTTCCAAAGAATCATTTCAAAAGAAAAACAAACTGCGTCGAGGCTGGTGTTTTCAGTTGGTGAGCTGGAGGCGTTGCTGATACCAAGGTGAACAAGTCAGCAGTGCTTGTTCTTCAGTCTAGACACCGATGTTCACACCGCTGTTTAGGCGTCGGGGAAGGATGTACTGTGACCCGGCATTCCTCTAGTTAGCGCTGGCTAACAGCATTAACCACAGCAAAGACAGCTCTTTCAGGCTGCTTTGATAAGCTCCATCCCTGAACCCTTCCAACTCAGAAACGGTCAAAAACAAAAAGACATATTAATTTTAAAATAAGAACAGTTACGCTCTATCAGGTCTTTATTCAAACCTCAGATGCCAACCTCTGCCAAGATGCTATGTGGCTAAAGTGATGGCTTCACTTTATGATGGAGCCAGGTCTTCTGTGTTCAGATGTTGACCAGACCTTTTGACCAGAGTTTTTCTCCATGTTGATCCAGAACAGTGACTCTGGAGATTTGTTTAAGGGAAATTTCCGTGAGATCATTTCTGTATACGACTGATCAAAATAGTGAAGATTAAACTAAACAGTTGGTTGTTTTTGAGTCGTCTGAAACATCACGTGTGCTGGCATGAATGGAGAACTGACTTGACAATTTGTATTATAGCTTATCTTTAGCTTTAGCTTTATTTTATTTGACTGTAGCAGGGAATACATTTGGAAAACAATGAAAAACACCAAAGCAGTGAAATGGAGCAAACAGTTCAGGCAGTCGGGGATATAATCCTGCTCTGACTGGAGTTTTCAGCCTCAGAAATCAATTTTGACTGATATTTGCTGATGTCATCAGTCACTAAAACGTGTCACCACAAACGCATCTTCTCCACTTTCCCTCCAATCCCCGACTGCTTTCTGCTGAGCGCAGCCGGCTTCTCGCCTCTGTTTGATTTTATTTCATTTTGTTTGATTTTACAAGAGCCAGTAAAACACATTTTTGATACGTCGAGCTGTTAAAGTGTAAAGAGCCTCAACGAGACAGGCCCATCACGGGCCTGCCAATAAAAAATGAAAAGCCATTTAAGCCAATGGAGGTGCAGCGGCGTGTCTTGCGGTCAGTCAATAAACCAAACACCAGCCGGGCAGGTCGGATCAGGCTGAGCAAGCGTCCGGCCGAGAGAACAAGGTCACAGAGGAAACCTGAACGAGAGCTCCAACAGAAACAAAAAACAATCCAATTCAAATATCAATACGCTTCCTCTGCCTCCGAGTTACCTGTTAAAGTTACAAACATGACCTCTGACTAAATCACACACGGCGCTACACACTTTATATCATATAATTGACTGTTCAAATTGCAGGAATAACTCATATAATCACTGAAAGATGAGATATTCTGATGTTTCTCATCACCTACAGTTTTGTTGTCAACTTGCAGCCAACAAACCTCATGAGCATGAATGTTTGTGTTAATCATGTAGATTCATCGTTCTGGTTGCTGAATCTTCACACATAATAGTGTGACCTGGTACGATTGGCTTGATTGTGTCACAGTTTAGGGTTTTTTGTCACGATTTTTGAGTTATGTTTCAATTCAATTCAATTCAATTTTCTTTATATATATCGTCTAATACAACAAAAGTTGTCTCCAGACACTTTCCAGAGACCCAGAACATAAACCCTCGATCAATTATTACATAAACAATGGCAGGTAAAAACTCCCATAGTGGGAGAAAAGCCTTAAGCCAAACAGTGGCAAGAAAAACTCCCCTTTAGGAGGAAGAAACCTTGAGCAGGACCAGGCTCATAAGGGGGGACCCCATTGCCGAGGGCCAGACTGGGGGGTCGGGGACGTCAGCAGCACAGCAGGCAGGTGGAAGCAGCAGCGGGATGACCGGGGGTGGGGACTGCAGGCAGGTGGAAGCAGCAACGGGATGACCAGGGGTGGGGACCGCAGGCCAGCACGCAGCCCCCGAAGCTCCGGCCCAATCAGCAAGTCCCAGGTTAGTTGCAGGGTCGGGGAAAGGTTGAGAAGGAGCAGGGCCAGTCACATGTTTTGTGTGTATGTCACAGTTTTGTATTTAGGATCCTGTTTTATTTTGAATCCCATGTCATTGTGTTTGTCTTGACTTCCCTTGTTCCCATCTGCCCTGATTGTTTCCACTTGTCTCGTTAAGCCTCGTAGTAGTCAGTTCTGGGCGGGGGGGTCCCAAGTTTTGGGCTCTTATTTTGTTTTTTGAATAAATCCCATTTCTTTGGGAAATCCTACTGCTTCTGTCTCTTGCATTTGGGTCCTGCTCTTCTGAACCTTGATAGATTGCGGACTAGTTTTGATTGGGAACTGGGTTTGATTGGGACTATGTTCGATTGGGAACTGGGTTTGATTGGGACTAGGTTCGATTGGGAACTGGGTTTGATTGGGACTAGGTTCGATTGGGAACTTGGTTTGATTGGGACTAGGTCCGATTGGGAACTGGGTTTGATTGGGACTAGGTCAGATTGGGAACTGGGTTTGATTGGGACTAGGTTCGATTGGGAACTTGGTTTGATTGGGACTATGTTCGATTGGGAACTGGGTTTGATTGGGACTAGGTTCGATTGGGAACTGGGTTTGATTGGGACTAGGTTCGATTGGGAACTGGGTTTGATTGGGACTAGGTTCGATTGGGAACTGGGTTTGATTGGGACTAGGTTCGATTGGGAACTGGGTTTGATTGGGACTAGGTCCGATTGGGAACTGGGTTTGATTGGGACTAGGTCCGATTGGGAACTGGGTTTGATTGGGACTAGGTTCGATTGGGAACTGGGTTTGATTGGGACTATGTTCGATTGGGAACTGGGTTTGATTGGGACTATGTTCGATTGGGAACTGGGTTTGATTGGGACTAGGTCTGATTGGGAACTGGGTTTGATTGGGACTAGGTCCGATTGGGAACTGGGTTTGATTGGGACTAGGTCCGATTGGGAACTGGGTTTGATTGGGACTAGGTTCGATTGGGAACTGGGTTTGATTGGGACTAGTTTCGATTGGGAACTGGGTTTGATTGGGACTAGGTCCGATTGGGAACTGGGTTTGATTGGGACTAGGTTCGATTGGGAACTGGGTTTGATTGGGACTAGTTTCGATTGGGAACTGGGTTTGATTGGGACTAGGTTCGATTGGGAACTGGGTTTGATTGGGACTATGTTCGATTGGGAACTGGGTTTGATTGGGACTATGTTCGATTGGGAACTGGGTTTGATTGGGACTAGGTCTGATTGGGAACTGGGTTTGATTGGGACTAGGTCCGATTGGGAACTGGGTTTGATTGGGACTAGGTCCGATTGGGAACTGGGTTTGATTGGGACTAGGTTCGATTGGGAACTGGGTTTGATTGGGACTAGTTTCGATTGGGAACTGGGTTTGATTGGGACTAGGTCCGATTGGGAACTGGGTTTGATTGGGACTAGGTTCGATTGGGAACTGGGTTTGATTGGGACTAGTTTCGATTGGGAACTGGGTTTGATTGGGACTAGGTTCGATTGAGGACTTGGTACGGCTGGGGACTGGGTTTGATTGGGGATTAGATTCAATTGAGAACTAAATTTTATTGGGGACTGGGTTCAATTGAGGACTAGGTTTTATTGGGCACTGGGTTTAGTTGAGAACAGCTTTTTGCAGCAGTCATCCTGACAGCGGTGACTCAACGCAACAGAATCTGACAGCTGAAGGTTTTAAGTTTGCCCAGAAACACCTCTTTAAAGTCAGTTCTTCCTCATTCCTGGAGCATGATGGGCTCTTGAGACCAGATTTCACTTCATGTGAAAAGATGTCAGGGTTTTCTTCATTTGTCATCAGTGTGTGTTACGTTAATGTTGTTTCCATCAGACGGTCTCGGTGAAAAGCTCGTTGGCGGTCACATCATGTGTCTCCTGCTGGCGTGTGACTGAGCGCCTCCTCTGTAATGGACTGACGGACACCCCCACAAACACATTTGGGTAATGTGATGGGGCGCTCCTGTTTATCATGTGATGCATTCAGAGGGGGAGGAGGAGGAGGAGGAGGAGGAGGAGGAGGAAGCACATTGTGTGCATAATTCACCAGCAGCATTTTGTCAAAACAGGGACCTTTACGGAGGTTAATGATCCACGAGAAATGAATGACTCAATAAGAGCGAAAAATCCACAGTTCACACGAGCGTGGCGGGATCCTGTGACTTTGATAAACCGTGAAACGACAGATAATCAGGAGGGTGGGGGCTCGTTCGTCCTGATGTCTCTATGTGTTCACAAATAAGACATGCACAGTGTTCACAGCAGTACAGCATGTCTGTGTTTCACTGTTTTAAACCTGGAACCAAGTGAAAGAAATCTGAGCTCAAACACGGTATTTTATGTGTGTCGTCTTGTCAAGAAAGTCCATGTACCAACATGTCCTCATGGAATGTGGTTGTTGTTGTGGAAAAACCTGCTGAACCTCTTTCATGTGTTCTTTCCAACCAGGTGAATAACTGGACTGAAAAGGGAGTGTCTAAGTTACCAAGAATAAGACTTAAAAAATGATCCAGATTTCAGTAGATTTAATGAAACAGCTGCATGTAAAAGGGTCAGAACATCCCTGAGGCGTCTTGATGCAGAAGGACAATGAAACAAAAAAGTATACTGATTTTTAAGCATAGAGGATGATTCATTCTAGTAGACGAAACCTTGGTGTTCCCACCGCTAATGCTTGTTTGGGCAGAATACTAGTCTGCACCTGTAGTCGGCCAAGGCTATATTCTGAGGTTCTCAGCAGTTTGGGTTTCATGAAGTATGGTAAACGCTTTTTCCCATTCACAGTTGTCATGGAAGCGGGGCAGAAGTGGTAGAAAGTAACTACGCAGATAACTGAACGAGTTTGACCTAATCTGGACACTGTTACTGAGTTCCACAAGCAAGTGCTACGAGGCCCAGCGACCATGAGTTGGGCCAGTCCTGGGTTATGTCAGGTGTTGTTTGGATGTATTACAAACAACAAAACAATGTGAATGAAAGCAGTTTTGTTCTCAGTGAGAACAAAGTGTGTTTGCATCAAAATGGCAATTCATATTAGCGTGATGGGCAATAGACCCATGTCTAAATAAATGTACATGTTAAGCTTCTAATGAGAATTAAAGTGTACGGTACATATTTGAATGATAATGTGGACTGTTTCACATACAAACTTAAGGTAATGTTAACTTTGTAAATGTCTTAGACTTAAAATGGCTATGTTATGATGTTTATATTTTGGCATTATCCATTTATTGATTGATCCAGCCATTGATCCACAGGCACAGGTTGATCAATCGATCGACCTGTGCCTGGTTGGACATGCTTCAAACCCATCCAGGGGGCTCCTTACTGGATGCAGAATATAATAATAATGTAATACCATGTGGAGTTGAACTAAATCATAAATGCCTGAGAATTACTTTAATTATCGTTGGGCTGAACAAGGCTGTATTTTATTGGACTGCAAATAACTTGTTTACCTCCTTAAAGATGATTTTGCTGTGAACAAATGTTATGTAAATTATCTGTAAAGAATTAAACTGAATTTAACTCAACGATCCAGGTGTGGCGCTAGCTTTGGCGTGGGCTACAGGAAATGTAAGGGCTAGCTGTCATCCAAAGGTCCAAAGAAAATACTGACATGCTCCATATCTGCAGAATAGTTCATTCATGCAGTTGACTCAGTCTCAATTATGTGATGTATAATTAATTACGTGGCTAGAAGGCTAAATGAAGGACAAAGAAATCTACAGGTGTTGGCTACTTTTTGGCCAGAATGTCTACTTTAACTCATCTTGTTAATTACAAGCAATTTCTGAACTTACAGGTCCCATATTATGCAGTTTTCCGACTCATATTGATTGAGAGTTGTATTACTGTGATTGTAACTCAGAAACTCTCCGGGTCTGTGTCAAAACCCAGCTCATTCGGGGAAAGTGACATTAAACAGGTACTACTCAAAGTAAGCTGGAGTAAAAGGCCTTTTATTGACAACCATATCAAAAATACAACATAAAGCCAACAGACGGTAAATCAAAAAAGAGACCTCAAACAAGAAATCAAATGGTAACAAGGTTTACAGAAACCATGAAAAAAAACAAAAAAATGTTAAACATGATCAGCTGCACTTGCAGCACTGGAGAGCTGGGGTTTAAATAAAGATCCAACATCATTAATTGGTTGGGGAGGAGAAGGACCAGTCCATCTAGCATGCATCCAGACCAGGACCAGGAGAAACTCCAGGAATCCAGGCTCTGGTGAACAAAGACAGAGCCATGCAGTCAATCCCAGTCGCGCAACAGCACAGAGGAAATTCAGGCCAGCAACCCGTCATTACAAAAATACAGACAGGCCAGGACCTGTAACAGTCTGTTAGATTGTGTAGCTTAAATCTTCGATTTTCTGTGTGGTCCGATGAACACTGTGTCTGTTCTCTGATTTCCACTGCTCCCCGCTCACTCTGCTGTTATTGGTTATCTTCCTAAACCACTCAGACATGTTACTACAGTAACAGTGACTTGCCACAATGAGAAAGTCAATTGGAAGATGTTGTTGTCATTAGTTTATTTTTCCTTTTAAACTTTTAGCTCACTTTTAGTGAGCTAAAAATGTGCGAGTGAGAGAGGCAGGGTAACGGCCCAGTCAGGCGGGGGAGAGATTTGGCCGTCAAGACTCCTCTCCCTGGCCCTGCCCCTTCTTAACCTTTCCCCGACCCTGAACCTAACCTGGGGCTTGCTGATTGGGCCGGAGTTTCGGGAGCTGCGTGCTGGCCTGCGGTCCCTACCCCTGGTCATCCCGCTGCTGCTTCCACCTGCCTGCGGTCCCCACCCCCGGTCATCCCGTTGCTGCTTCCACCTGCCTGCGGTCCCCACCCCACCCCCTGGTGCTGGTCCTGGTCCTGGTCCAGGTTTCTTCCTCCTAAAGGGGAGTTTTTCTTGCCACTGTTTGGCTTAAGGTTTTTCTCCCACTGTGGGAGTTTTTACCTGCCATTGTTTATGTAATAACTGCTCGGGGTTCATGTTCTGGGTTTCTGTAAAGCGTCTAAAGACAACTTTTGTTGTATTAGACGCTATATAAATAAAATTGAATTGAATTGAATTGCTAGGTGACCTAAAAACTGGGTATATGACAGTTCAAGAAAATGTTAAACCTTTGAAAGTCCTTACCCCATTTGAAAGTTCAACAAAGGCTGACTGGATCTGGAGTCCAAAGGTTAAGAAGAACCCAAGAGGAACATGTAAAGACCTGAAGTAATCACTGGAACTGGAAACACCTCATGAGTCCACCATTGAGAATCACTGAAGAAGCAGGGAGTTTGCTGAAGAGCACCCTGGGAACCAACAAAACCAACAAAAGTTGAATTGTTTCAGTAAGCATTATGTTTGTCTGAAGAATGATGCAGCAAACCAACGTCCAGACATCACCCCAACAGTAGAGCACAGTGGGGGAGGCATCATGATTTGTGTTTGTTTCAACGCTTCAGGGTCCGGACGACTTTCCCTCATGGATGGGAAAATGAATTCCCAAGTTTACTTAAAAAGTCTTCCAGGATAATGTTGTGTCTGTAATCTGCATTACAGACACTAAACTTTAGTCAGCCCAAAGGGTTGACTAAAGTTTAGTTGGGAAAGCCGGTTATTTATTTTCCGCGCTGCTAAATGACCTCCACATAGAAGCCAAGCTTTTTCATCATGAAACAGAACTTCAACAAAATCCACCTGTCAGCGGTTGTAATGTTGCTCCTGGCAGGTGCAGACACCTGAATATTCTCAGACGACAAGATCTCCAAATGAGATCAGGAACCAAAAAAAATGAACGCAGAGCTTCAATGCGCGACAGGAAAAAAACGGCCACGTCAGCATGATTCAGCCAGCTGGAAACAGCTGGAAACATCTGTCCACATTTCTGCGCTCAGATCAGTTTCTGTCTGAGCATTAAAATGACACCAGGCATCATTAAAACACCGATCCGTACAGTGATGCAGTGCATCCGGCGGCAGCTGGATGAGCGTTAATGAGAACACAGCTCGCTGCATCACTGAACCAATCCATCTGCACCGCTTTCATTTCATTAAAGGCCTGATGCACTTTATTACCTTCTCGGTGTCCCGTTTTTACGACCCTGGAACAGTCTGCGATGGCTCTGACGCCAGCGGTGGAGCTTTAGGTGTGGGGGGGGGGGGGACCAGTGAGCCCCCACCCAAACGAATGAATAATCAGGCTTTGATTTCCAGCAGCACAACAATCTATTACTCCACAGCCTTCTCCTAAGTGTTTGCTCCCCGCCTGACCCTGCCACTTTATCTGTTGGTTTTTATTTTCACAGTGCACGCTGTCCATATGTTAGTCTAATAGTTGCTATAATTCTTGTGCAACAGGACTTGTGTTTTATTAGTCCCGAGCAAGAAGAGGGAGGCCTGAACGCATTTTAATAAAACCCCTGTAGCAACACACTAATGGCCTGACACAGAGGGATTTGCATAGAGATGAATTACGGCCGGCCGCCTTGACGTGACTTTTAAAATATGATTGAGGAGGTTATTATTGCTGCACTATGATACGTGTTAACAGGTTATTTTAGCGTGGCTAGTGCTAATAAAATTCTGAACAAAAGACTCGGGTGATGAGGGCAGGGTTTTTCATTGCCAGAGTCTACTGAGGGTGCTCATTTTGTCATTACTTAGCCCTGCCCTTCCCCCTCCTCCCCCTCCTCGTCCCATTCTCCGAGCAGAGCAGCATTTCAGTGCCGTCCATCCTTCTGGAAGGCCACGACCGACTCCTGCCTCATAATTAATCACACTGGTTTGTCTGGGCTTTATCCCGGAACAGTGAAAATGCCTTCAGCTGCCTCCACATGTGAGCAAACCCCTCCCACCAGGGCTGTCTCTGCCACTGACTGGTTCCAGTTGGAGAAGGTGGATAGTTTAGGTGTCTGACATGTGAAGATGGTTTGCTTTCTGGGCCTGGGTTTTTTTCAATGCAGCAGGTTCGTAAAAACATATTGTATTAGGTAGGATTTAAGAGGTTCACAAAACTGCATCCGAACAAACCAGGAGACTTCTGGGATAATATACATATATATATATATATATATATATATATATATATATATATATATATATATATATATATATATATATATATATATATATATATATATATATATATATATATATATATATATATATACATATATATATATATATATATATATATATATATATATATATATATATATATATATATATATATATTTATTGAATCAAGATTACTGAAACTCGATGATTTGGTTAAGTTACAGACACTCACAATCATGTAACAGCTAAATGTAAAGCATTACCAGAAAACTTACAATAAATGTTTACTTTCAGTTCAAATAATGAATATAGTCGTAGAAAATTTTATTTTAAACATCTATTTGCCCGAACAACTTTAAAGCAGATGAGTGTTTCTGTTGTTGGAGTTAAATTATGGAATTCATTACATTATGATTTTAAGGGCTGTATAAACATAATTCAGTTTAAAAAGAAATTTAAAGAGAAAAAAATAGCAATGTATGGATGAAATAGTTAAAATTTAATATGCGTATGGAGACAGACAATCTATTTTTGATTGAGTTTGAGTTTTTCTTTCTTTGTGATGTTAACTAAGTAATTGTGCAGACCATGTGTTATTATTGTTCAATGTTGTTTTGAGGGAGGGGCAGGTAGAATAAGATTTTCTTCTTCCTGCTCCTTTCTGGTTATGGAATATGGATTGTGATTGTGGATTGTGTTGTCATTTTACTTGTTTGTTTTTTTTGTTTGCATATTTCCATGATCGGAATAAATAAAAATGAAATGAAATGTCCTCTGGACAGATGAGACCAAAGTGGACTTGTTTGAACTTGATATCCAGCACCACTTTTGGAGGAAAACCAACAGCATTTTTGCAGAAACACCTCAGATCCACTGCAGCCCCAGACCATCATCCCTCCACCACCGTGCTTGGTGGTGGAGGGATGATGGTTGGGGCTGCTTCGCAGTCACACGGCCTGGGAAAGTTGCAGACTTTGTTTGGTGAACCGTTATTAGGGGTGTAACAATATGTCGTGCCACGAAATTTCACGATACAAAAACGTCACGATACGTGTCGTGGAGGTGACAAACTGTATCACGATATTGGGTTATTAATATTAATCTATTGTGTTGATTAGTAACGCGCATCCGACCACGCGTGCCGACCGCGCCTCGACCTGCGGACCAAAATCTTCCTCCGCTCAGAAGAAACTAGTCCCGTTTTGGTCCCGATCACGGGACTCTTGCAGGGTTTTGAGCTCTGAACTTTTACTGATGTAAGGCTGGTGTAGAGTTAAGCCTTACCTTATTAAATTAAACCTTTTTGGGGTGGTGAGTAGGATAAACACGGGGACAACTTCTGCTGAGTTCCAGTGTACTTTAATGTCCCTCAACAGTGTAGGATTTTAGAACATCAACACAGCACCTAGTGCCGTACTGTGGCGTATCACTCCCCCCAATCTAAAACAGACTAATCACTACAGATAAACTGACTAGTGTCATTATAGTCCCTGATTTACATCAGAATATAAAGAATATATTTATAAAATAATGAACCCTGAATTACCAAAATAACCTTCTTAACAAAAATAAATCTCCTCTTAAACTTATAAAGTGAGCATAAATCAATCTTTTTTGTGATGTAAAATTGTATGTATTTATTTACTTTTATTTATTTATTTAATTTTAGTTGTTAAATTTCTGGAAAAGAAAAAAGTCAAATCATACATGAGAGAAACTATTCAGTTTGTGTCTAAATATTTGTACTTGTATGAAACTGAAGATGCATAATGCAAACCTGACATTTACTTTTAGTTCAGTTTGTGGAAAATGGTTGGCCTGGCTTTCTCTTTAAAACTTAAACAGTTATAAAGCATTACAAACTGGAACAATAGGCAAACGCACAGTATTGTTTTGTATTTTGTGTCTTTCAAATAAAAGACCATTTTTTTCCAGTCATATGTTCCTCATTCAAGGTTGTTAAAAAAATACTGCTATAATATCGTATCGTTATCGTGACCTCAATATCGTGTATCGTACCGTATCGTGAGATTAGTGTATCGTTACACCCCTAACCGTTATTGACATGATCTCCCCTGTAGACCAGAATTTTCTGGAGACTGATGTGAGGATATCTGTCTGACAGCCAAAGGCTGCAACTGGGTCATGTGACAGGAAATGATCCCAAACACAGCAGCAGAGGGGCATCACAAAGACTAACTATAAAAGAATCAAGGTTCTGCACTGACCTGGCCCAAGTCCAGACCTGAAACAGGTTGAGATGTTGTGATGGGACCGTCAGAAAGCCGTGTAGTACTGGAGCAACGTTGGAAAGACCAACGGACCAGAGATCCACAACCACAAGACACTGATGAAGTCAGGAAACATTCCCCTGATGTTGAATCACTTTCTCTTTTCCTTTTTTCTTCTTTTTTGTTAACTAAATAATGTAAAAAGTTAACATGCTGCTTTTGTCTGCGGTTGTATTTACGTAATACTAGGATTCACTAAGATCAGATGGTTTTTTTTAATGTTTCTCTACACAAATCAGAAGATTGAAGTGAACATGAAGATCCATATTTTCTGTATTTAGTGTTTCTAGCTGTGACGAGTGATAAAACCATCTTCAGTAAAGTAGTAATATTAGCCATCCATTCACAACACGGCAGATACTTCCTCCTGCGTCTCTGTGGTTGCTGAGGTTCTGAGCTGGTTCTGATATGTGTTTCACTGGTTTTATTGTGGAGATTCAAAGATTTCTGTTTTTGGACTGATGATATCATATGAAAGCTATTGATTTTTAAATTTAGTTTGACATTTCAGGGTATTTTTTCCTCCATACATCATTTCATCAATAAACCATACAATAAAAATGAAAATGTATTTCAAACAGTCACCTGGAGATGATTTTGGTAAAGTTGAGAGTTTATTTTAGTGGTCCAGGCAACGAAGGAAGTCCAACTCCTGATGGTCCCTCCACCATGCTTCATCAGGGGGAGGGTATTTAAGAGTCGGTAAGCTGTGACCTTATTGTGACATAAACACTGCTGAGTATTCTTCCAAAATTCACCTTTTATGTCATAAGTCTGCTAAACATTTTCCGAGTAGCATTGAATGATGTCAAAGGGCTTTGGCAACACTTTTTCCTCCGTGGACTCCTCTTTTATCAAGACTTACATGAAAATCAAATCACATCTTATGACAGACTGATGTAGAAATCATTTTTAAAACATACAACAGCACTCAAATCTGAGTACTTTCCTCCAGAGAGAGCTTTCAAACGGAAAAAAATGGTTGTTTTTGTGGAAGTGCACGTTCATGTGCAGCTGGTGTGTGTGTGCGTGCGTGCGTGCGTGCGTGCGTGCGTGCGTGCGTGCGAGCGTGCGTGCGTGCGTGCGTGCGTGCGTGCGTGTGTGTGCAGTGTGATGGCAGCAGAAAGGCAGCGCATAATTACATAATTACACATAAAGAGATTATCTGAAATAAATACTGGAGCTTGCTGATGAAACTGGTGCAGCGCGAGTTCTGACAGACCAGAAGGAGAGAAACATTAGGCCCATTTTAAAATTCTTACACTGGCTACCTGGTAGTTTTCATGTTGATTTTAAAGTTCTTTTATTGGTTTATAAAGCGCTACATGGGCTTGCACCAGAGTAGATTTCAGAGATGTTTTTATTCTATGAACCAGGAAGGTTCTTCCTTTTTAGCTGTTCCCCAGAGTAGAACTAAAACATTTGCTGCTTTTATCCACTAATATGCTCCAAAACTGTGGAACAGCCGGAGGATCTGAGAGGAGCTGGAAATGTGGACATTTTTAAACTAAAAACTCATCTCTTTGGTCTGGCTTTATGTAGCATCAAATGTTACAGTTTTATTCTTCTTAACATTTTTTAGAGGTATTTGTTTTATTTGTTTATCTATTTCGTGTAATGTTTTTATTATTACTATATTTTATTGTTGTGGACTGATTATTTTTTAGCCTTAATCCTTGAACTTTTATCATTATTTCATTTTAATACTATATTGTATGTCAGTGTGCATTGGTCTCCCAGTTTTTATTTTATTTTTGTTTTTATTACGCTTATTTTTCAGTCAAAATGTTAAGCACTTTGTATTTCATGTACCTGGATGAAAAGTGCTATATAAATAAAATGTGATTGATGATTGATTGATTGATTGATTGATGGTGCAGGCTCTCCCTGATCATGTGATCATGTCCATGCCAGCAGGTGAGCTCTTACTCTGCAGCAGCGCTGAACTCCAGCTCATGTCAGTCCTGCAGGAATAGCTGTATGAGACGATGTTCCCACTCAGCCGTGAATGAGCTGCTGGAGGAGGAGCCCGGCTCCACATCATGCAGATCCCCAGGCGCTCCTTATCACAGGCCCGCAGGCGGCTGGCAGCAGATAAGACCCCTGTTCCCGCCTGCCGTTACACGTGTCCTCGTGTGTTGTTACGTGTAGAACACTGTCTCGTCGGTGGGCTCTTTAAAAAGGTCTGCTGACACATTAGTCGCTCCAGCAAACAGAAGCTGGCTCAAAAACAGGAGCCAACAAGTGGATCAACAGGCTGGAAGGCTGCAAACAGGTTGGATTCAGTTTGTGGTTTTCCTTTGTCACAACAAGAAACCACGTGTTGGAAGGAAATCTTCTCCTGGACCTCTAACCGCCTGCTCCTTACGGCTGTGTACGAGGCTGGTGGCCCAGATAGTCCAAGCAAAACAAAGTAAAAACTTTTAAGTCTCAGGCATCACATGTGAATGTATCTCTGTAGTGTTGACAGAGATTTCCGTGGTAACTGTTGTCCAGGTGCTTCTTTTTTTTTTCTCTTCCCTTATCTGCATATATATTAATGGTTAATACAAGTTTGGTAAAACCCAAAAGCCACATTTATGCATTCTTTTTTGGGGGGGGGTTGGGGGGCTCATGGGTGCGTGTGACAGCTAACCATATTTTATTAGTCCCTAAAAAAAAAATGAAAAAGAATTTAAAAAAATTCTGCCGAATAGGACTAAGATCCCCAAAACTGGAAAATCATATCCCCCCTGTAAAACTGCCATCCCTCCTTTCCATCCCTTATGTCATTTCATCAATGAATGTGGTTTTACTGCTATTTCAACATTTAGAGTCATCACCAGAAAAATAACACCAGAAAAATAACTTATTTGACAATTTTCACCTGTTTCAAGTAAATTTTCACTTGAAATAAGTAGGAAAATCTGCCAGTGGAACAAGATTTATCTTCTCATTACAGGCAAAAAAAATCTTGTTCCACTGGCAGATTTTTCTACTTATTTTAAGTGAAAATCTACTTGAAACAGGTGGAAATTGTTGTTTTTTCCAGTGATGAATCTTGTTTTAAGTGTAATGAGATTTTTTTTACTAAAATGAGACATTTTAACTAGAAATAAAACAAATATTCTTGTTAAGATTGTGAGTTTTTGCAGTGATCCATTTTCCTTATCCTGTGAAGGACAGAGTCATATTGATAAATTCAGAAAAGTGTTTTTTATTGTTGTGTTTTGATGTATTTGATGTAAGCCCAGTGGATATTTAAAGCTTACAGAAGGCTGCATTTAACTGCTGCTATGTCATTCCTGCAGTATTTCTGCAGCTGTTTTGGTCACTGCTATTATTTGTAATATATTATATTATTTGTAATCAGCACAAATTATCTGTCCCCATATGATAAAATCCACCATCCCCCCTGATTTTCCTTTACAACTCGAGTACTGCGTCTACAAATGTCCAGACCGCAGTCAAAGCGGAGCCTGGCTCAGGAAGTGAGTGAACAGATGCTGACGCGGGTCCCCAGGGCCGGGGCCACGCTCGCTACACCTGCAGTCAACAGGGAGCTTGTTACCTCCACCTGCATCCTGACGGACGGACATCTGTGGAGATGTTTTCTCGTTAACCATAACTGTGGGGGTAATTACACCCCGGCTCTACGGAGGCCTCGTTTACCGTAAAGTCGTGTAAAAACAGACGTGTTCATGCTGACGCAGCACTCCGTACACCTGAGCAACTACCACACCGTCAGCAGGAAGACAGATGGGGAGTGCTCAGATTCAGAGGAGAAACACTCAGCTACGGGGGAGGCTGCGCTTTCCCAACAACATGTGTTCATGATGCGGATGCTGCGTCCAGTGTCAGCGTTGTACTGCTTTCTGGTGAACAGGTGCACATGTTTGAACCCTCAGACATGACTCAGGAGGTTCTTCCTGCAGGACTGTTACGCTCTGACTGTGACCTGACTGAGTGTCCTTTTGTGCTCCAACCCAAACCCAACTTAAACACCTTACAGGCACAGGACCTGCTCAACGAACAGCCTCTTCAACACACAACTAAGAGGAATCATTTCTGTTACCGGAGGAATCCCTTCTGTTACTGGAGGAATCCCTTCTGTTACCGGAGCAATCCCTTCTGTTACCTGAGAAATTCCTTCTGTTACTGGAGGAATCCCTTCTGTTACTGGAGGAATCCCTTCTGTTACTGGAGGAATCCCTTCTGTTACTGGAGGAATCCCTTCTGTTACTGGAGGAATCCCTTCTGTTACTGGAGGAATCCCTTCTGTTACCTGAGAAATCCCTTCTGTTACTGGAGGAATCCCTTCTGTTACTGGAGGAATCCCTTCTGTTACAGGAGGAATCCCTTCTGTTACTGGAGAAATCCCTTCTGTTACTGGAGGAATCCCTTCTGTTACTGGAGGAATCCCTTCTGTTACAGGAGGAATCCCTTCTGTTACAGGAGGAATCCCTTCTGTTACTGGAGGAATCCCTTCTGTTACTGGAGGAATCCCTTCTGTTACCGGAGCAATCCCTTCTGTTACTGGAGGAATCCCTTCTGTTACTGGAGGAATCCCTTCTGTTACTGGAGGAATCCCTTCTGTTACTGGAGAAATCCCTTCTGTTACTGGAGGAATCCCTTCTGTCACTGGAGCAATCCCTTCTGTTACCTGAGGAATCCCTTCTTATTCTGGAGGTATCCCTTCTGTTACTGGATGAATCCCTTCTGTTACCAGAGGAATCCCTTCTGTTACTGGAGGAATCCCTTCTATTTCTGGAGGAATCCCTACTGTTACAGGAGGAATCCCTTCTGTTACTGGAGGAATCCCTTCTGTTACTGGAGGAATCCCTTCTATTTCTGGAGGAATCCCTACTGTTACTGGAGGAATCCCTTCTGTTACTGGAGGAATCCCTTCTGTTACTGGAGGAATCCCTTCTGTTACTGGAAGAATCCCTTCTGTTACTGGAGGAATCCCTTCTATTTCTGGAGGAATCCCTACTGTTACTGGAGGAATCCCTTCTGTTACTGGAGGAATCCCTTTTGTTACTGGAGGAATCTCTTCTGTTACTGGAGGAATCCCTTATATTTCTGGAGGAATCCCTTCTGTTACAGGAGGAATCCCTTCTGTTACTGGAGGAACCCCTACTGTTACTGGAGGAATCCCTTCTGTTACTGGAGGAATCCCTTTTGTTACTGGAGGAATCCCTTCTGTTACTGGAGGAATCCCTTTTGTTACTGGAAGAATCCCTTCTGTTACTGGAGGAATCCCTTCTGTCACTGGAGGAATCCCTTCTGTTACTGGAGGAATCCCTTCTGTTACTGGAGGAATCCCTTCTGTTACTGGAGGAATCCCTTCTGTTACTGGAGGAATCCCTTCTGTTACAGGAGGAATCCCTTCTGTTACAGGAGGAATCCCTTCTGTTACAGGAGGAATCCCTTCTGTTACTGGAGGAATCCCTTCTGTTACCAGAGGAATCCCTTCTGTTACTGGAAGAATCCCTTCTGTTACTGGAGGAATCCCTTCTGTTACTGGAGGAATCCCTTCTGTTACTGGAGGAATCCCTTCTGTTACTGGAAGAATCCCTTCTGTTACTGGAGGAATCCCTTCTGTTACAGGAGGAATCCCTTCTGTTACTGGAGGAATCCCTTCTGTTACAGGAGGAATCCCTATCCCTGAAAAAATGATGCAGCGAAAAACAAACGTGTCTTTAGTTTTATATTGAGTTAAAAGAACAAGAAGAGCTGCAGATTTATTAATGCAGACTAAGTTCCAGTGAAAACAGAGCAGAGGACACGGCTGCTGCAGGAAGTCCAGATGGACAAATGTAAGTGGAGGAAGTCTTTCTGACCTTTGTTACTGGACTCACTTAAAAACGGGTGAAGAGATGAGAATGGAGGAGACGAACCTCTGTCAGCCAGTACTTTGAGAGCACTTTGCATTGTTTTCTTCAATTTGCTGGTTGGTTAGGTTTAGACACCCCAACTACTGGGATAGGTTTAGGAAAAACATGCTCAAAAACAAACAGACAGCGCCAGACAATAATACATTTGAATTTCTTGTGTCTTTATAAAAGACACATTCAACGTGCTGGAGGAAAAGTAAATGATCCCAGAGACTCATCCTTCAACGAAACCTAACTCTATGGAGTCCAGAGGTCAAGGAGAACCAAGGAGGACCATGTAAAGTCCTAAAGTCATCACTGGAACTGGAAACATCTCATGAGTCCATTGAGTATCACTGAAGAAGCAGGGAGTTTGCTGAAGAGCACCCTGGGAACCCACAACACTTCTGAGAAAAGGTTTTGTAGGCTGATGAAACAAAAGTTGAATTGTTTCAGTAAGCAATATGTTTGTCTGAAGAAGGATGCAGCAAACCAACGTCCAGACACAGTGGCGGAGCGTGGGTCTCAGTACAGAGGGGGCGGGGCATCCTCGATGGGTCCTTATTATAGTCATTTTAACGTTCAACAACACCTCATCCTACCCATCAAACAACATTTATTCTCCCTTAGTTTGAGCCAAGCCTATAGGCCTATGCTGCAGAAAGTAGAGTAAAGTCACTCAGATAGTCACAGACTGACTCAGTTCCATCTTTGATACAGCTTAAATACAAGAAAAACCATAGCTGGTCTAAAATTACACAATCTATTTAGACAGATATAGACACAGTGGTCTATAACATCATTTCTGAGCTCTATAACAGAGAATAGACTCTAGTCTAGTTGACAACAACACAAAGCTCATTCAAATAGGCAGGTGGTCAAAGCTACACAACATTCTGATAAAGAAATTATTTATGAAGGTTACACTGACTCACCAATGGCAGTTGACTCTTCCATAACCTTTGGCCCGAACAAAATAATCCAGGTAACGTGGAAAACAGGGTAACATTCAAAACTTTGTACATTCTTAGTCCTCTTTTAAAGTTTAGCTCGTCTCCTTCGTGGCAGCAAACTTGCCAAGTCGGCAAATTGGCTGTAACTGTTAAGGCTGATTTATGGTTCCGCGTTAAATCAACGCAGAGCCTACGGCGTAGGGTACGGCGTATGGTACGCGGGGTCGCGCAACGTACGTGCGCATCGCTGCGTACCATACGCCGTACCCTACGGCGTAGGCTCTGCGTCGATTTAACGCAGAACCATAATTCAGGCTTTCCAGCCAATCAGCGTTGGCTGACAGCCCTGACGCGTTCAGGACAGTTGTAAAGTAGCACTTAGCCTACACTGGCCGCACAATGCACATTTTATTGTTATTATAGCCTACAATTAACGATTATATATGAACGTATCACACAAAACGGGGCCCTATCATTGGGCCCTATGAGCTTGTGGGCCCCGTGGCGACCGCCCCCTAACCCCCCTCTGGCTCCGCTACAGGCCAGACATCACCCCAACAATAAGCACAGTTGGGGAGGCATCATGATTTGTGTTTGTTTCAATGCTTCAGGGTCCGGACGACTTTCCATCATGGATGGGAAAAGTTTCCTGAAAAAACCTCCTCCAGGATTGAGTCCGGCTACTGTGTTGAAGCGGTGCAGACGTAGCTGCGGCAGGACAACCAGCCTAAATGTGGAAGTAGATCCCGGACAGAATGGTTTCAGAAAAAGAAGGTCCAGTCAGTCCAGACCCAAACCCACATGAGGTGAGATTATCCCCAGGAAGATGTTTGCAGTAGAAATGCTACAAAGGAGAAGCAGTTGTACAATTAAAATAGTTTTGTTCCATTAATTGATGCAGAAAAACATTGAATTACATCGTTTTGTTAAAACTGTATATGTGTGAATGCATTTTCTTCCACATTCTACATTTTCTGACATTTTTGTAGAATTTTGGTTTAAGTTTTGTATGTTTGGCTCCTTCTCCTTCTCCTCCCCTTCCTCTTCCTCGTTCTCCTCTTCCTCATTCTCCTCTTCCTCCTTTTCCTCCTCCTCTTTCTTCTCTTCTTCCTTTTCCTCCTCCTGCTTCCCCTCTTCCTCTTCCTCCTTTTCCTCCTCTTCCTTCTCCTCCTCCTCCCCTATCCTCATTTTCCTCCTCTTCCTCCTCTTCCTTCTTTTCCTCATCTTCCTCCTCAACCTCCTCTTCTTCCTCTTTCTTCTCTTCTTCCTTTTCCTCCTCCTCCTTTCCCTGTTCCTCTTCCTCCTTTTCCTCCTCTTCCTTCTCCTCCTCCTCCTCTATCCTCATTTTCCTCATCTCTCTTTCCTCCTATTCCTCCTCTTCTTCCTCTTCCTCCTACTCTTTCTTCTCTTCCTCATTTTCCTCCTATTCCTCATCCTCTTCCTTTTCCTTCTCCTCCTCCTCTCTCCTCTCCTCCAGCTCTTCCATCTCATTTTCCTCTTCTTCCTCTTCCTCCTCTTCCTCCTGCTGATGTCTGAGGAGCAGGAGTAATGGGAAGAGATCCCTTGAACTCCTCAGGGGACAGAAACATCACAGAGCAGGTCGGTTTCCTCCTTCATCACATCAGCTCTGTCACCTTTTCAGTGTCTTTCCATCATGATTGAGTATTGCCATGGTTACATCCCATAAAGATCAGATTATCAGCTTGAGTGGGATCTGAATGATCTGTCTACTGCAGCCCTCTTTATTCAGATGAAGTTCCACTACATCCAGCTGATTGGTTGACGGCAGCAGCTTTAATGGACGTACAAATCCTATTTCCGCGAAGTTGGTTCATGTTTCCATGACAACAAAAAGCTGATGATGGCGTTTGTGCACGAAGGTCGGTCACACCAACGTTGAAACTGAGCTGAAATGAACTCATCACCATTTTCTCACACACATGTCACTTTTTAATGTTTCTGCCCCCAGTTTCCTGCTGTTTTCCTTTCTGGGGATTAATGAATACAACGTGTGCAGGAGATGGTTTTATGGCGCTGTAAATAAACAGTTGCATGCTGCTAGAAAGTGTGAAATTATGTCAAACACACATTATCCTTCTGTCACACGCTGACATTGAAAACACAATCGGGTGGATGGCGACAGCGTTCCCCTGCGACGCGTTCATGTTCTCGCTCATGATTATCAACGTTTTATTTGATGAATAAGTAATAACATTGAAAATCCTCTTTACTGTGGTAAAAATGAAAAGTAATGAAGGCCAGACATGACGTAACATCAACACTCTTCATATTTCTGAAATGTGAAAAAATTTCTAATTATGAATAATACTTGAGTAAATTGAAAGTTACTATCCGTTATCATTATTTAATATTTTATTCTGAGGCGATTTATTATTTTACTCAAAAGTAATACAAATTAGTTTACATGTTAAGTACTGAAACTTTGTTTAGTAGAAATGTTTTTTTGTCACACTTGCGGTGCAGATTCAGCTCGCGTCAGAGTTCATGTTAAAAATGAAGACGTTTGCATATAAGCTTGTGTTCAAAACTTTAGCAGATTCTGAAAAAATTAAGTCTCAGGAAGTTTGAGGAAACAAAGAGGAGAACCTGAGATGGTTGTGCTGAAGAGGACTGTATCTGTGTGGACGGCATCGTGGGATGTTACTACACCATTAATATTTCAGCATTAGCTTATCTCAGCATAGCTCATGCTAAGCTAAGCTAAGCCGGTGTTACTCTGCGTTCATTCTGGTCAAATCGGTCAATCCATCCTCATTGCAGACATCGCTACCAAAATATCAACCGAAGCAAATTCTGCTGAAGCTGAAACCAGCGGTGCGTCCGAAATGCCATACTAAAAAGTATATTAAAAAGTATACTTAAAGGAGCATGAGGCTCCTTTTAAGAAATGAGACTCTCTAGCGCCACCCTTCACCACGACGGCCGTCGGGGGTACTGCAGCCAACAGTGAAGCCGGCACGGGAGAACGGGGAGAACGCGCATGCAGCGTCATGTGACGTCACATCCGCAGGACAGCGCGGGAAAAGCGGCCCCAGCCTTGCAGCACATTTTGCAGCACACAGCCTGTTCAAGGCAACGGACAGATACACTAGAGGGCTCATTCTTTTTGGTTTGGAACGCTTCATCTGACATTATTACTAGAAAAATACAATTTTTTTTCATAAATCCAGCCTCAAGCTCCTTTAAGTTCGGCATACTTTTGAGTAAATATCAGTAGTGTGCATTAATTTGGACGTACTACTCAGAGACACACGTCACTTCCTGCCGTTGGGAGGAAGTGACGTGTCACAGCAGCAGTAGCAGCACCGCTCCGCTATTTCCCGTTCATCCTGGCCGAAACAAGATGACATTATATAATATTATTATATACGAATATTATAATATTAATATTATATAATAATATTATTATACTTAATATTATACCTATGACATATACTGTATGTATCACTTATGTTTCAAATTGTCAACAGGCTCAACTGACTTAGTAGTCTTGTGCCGATCTCCAGTCCTCAGCACACATACCAGTACTACCAGTACTACCAGTACATACCTAACAAGAATCAAACCACTCATATTAGGGAAATGTGGCCGACATGTGCGCGCCAGTATGAGTGTTGTTTGCAGGGGCCGCAGATTTGGAATAGGATTGATAATGGTGTTGCCTTCTATCTCCAAGTTTAAAAGACAACTAAAAAATAATCTTTTACTAACCTATATATAATATAAAAATGCTTCTTCATGGACTGCTGGGATGTATGTGTATGATTGTATGTGTATGTATGTTAAGTGTTTTTTTGCATGCATTTATCCATCACCATCTCTTTACAGATGGTAACTGCTTATTCCATTGACTGTACCACTACCCTTATATGAACTAAGGGCCCCCACCTAGAAGCTTTATAGCTTCCTTGGGGGACCCATTCACTCTACCCACTTAAGTCGATTGTATTATTGTAACTAGTATTATGGTATTTTGATAAATTCAAACTTCAAACTTCAAACTTAGCAACCAAACGCCGCTGCATTGCATTGTGGGAAGTTTCTGCTCAGCTAGTGTCCATCAATCCACACTAATACATTTCTCCAGAATGAGTATGGATAGTACATACTATTGTGTACGTACTAATGTTTTTGACGCACTAAAAAATCTCACATACTCATTTTGCATACTCATTAGGGTGGAAGTGTGGGATTTCGGACGCAGCCCAGGACTAGTGGAGCTCCACGGGGATCCATGGTTGCTTAGCAACCAGCTTCACCCCAAGGTTGCCGGTGGGTCAACTAGGCCTGGCAGCCCGGGTGCAGCCGAGCAGCAGCAGAGTTGTTAGTCACTGCTGGAGGAAACACTTGCTGAGGGTTCCTGCTACTGGAGGAAACACCAGGCGTGTTTCCACTAGAGGGAATTCTGGGACGACTTTGTCAGGGCTGGATTGTTGGCACGTGTCTCCGTTACCAGGAACGACCCTGCAAAATTGGCCTTCAAGAAACTTTAGGGAGCAAAACACATCCCTGTGGTAGGAGAGGTGTGTGTGTGGGGGGGGGTCTCTGATAATGCACTCTCACATAAACATGAACTATGTGACCACAAATCAATTGAACCATTTGGACCAGAGACATTTTGCTACGAGTACATTTGAATAAGTTGGAGATTACAAGAAAAAATGACTTGGTTCAGGTCTTGTCGGTATATCATACCAATGTCCAGGTCCATCTGGGGGGCGTCTTTTAATCTTAATCACTATGACCATGCTGTATGTTTAAAAAGACAGAAATTAGACTAGCATCCCTTATTTATGTGTTTCTTCTTCTCTTTATTCTTTTGCTGCATTCATCTTTTCTCTCCTTTTACGGCTGCTGACAGTTTGCAAACAGCAGAAAACCTGCATTACCATCGTTTTGTGGTCAGTCCTGTTGTTTGTTCAGTCAGGTTCTTGTATGGAGCTGCAGTGGCATGGAGACTGGCTGGCTGAAGGGCTGAGGAAATATCTACTGCTGGTGCAGGAAACATCTACTGGTGGAGAAAACATCTACTGGTGGAGGAAACATCTACTGGTGGAGGAAACATCTACTGGTGGAGGAAACATCTACTGGTGGTGGAAACATCTACTGGTGGAGGAAACATCTACTGGTGGAGGAAACATCTACTGGTGGAGGAAACATCTACTGGTGGAGGAAACATCTACTGGTGGTGGAGGAAACATCTACTGGTGGAGGAAACATCTACTGGTGGAGGAAACATCTACTGGTGGTGGAGGAAACATCTACTGGTGGAGGAAACATCTACTGGTGGAGGAAACATCTACTGGTGGAGGAAACATCTACTGGTGGAGGAAACATCTACTGGTGGTGGAAACATCTACTGGTGGAGGAAATCTCTACTGTTGGTGGAGGAAACATCTACTGCTGGAGGAAACATCTACTGGTGGAGGAAACATCTACTGGTGGAGGAAACATCTACTGCTGGTGGAGGAAACACCTACTGGTGCAGGAAACATCTACTGGTGGAGGAAACATCTACTGGTGGAGAAAACATCTACTGGTGGAGGAAACATCTACTGGTGGAGGAAACATCTACTGGTGGTGGAGGAAACATCTACTGGTGGAGGAGGAAACATCTACTGGTGGAGGAAACATCTACTGGTGGAGGAAACATCTACTGGTGGAGGAAACATCTACTGCTGGTGGAGGAAACATCTACTGGTGGAGGAAACATCTGCTGGAGGAAACATCTACTGCTGGTGGAGGAAACATCTACTGGTGGAGGAAACATCTACTGGTGGAGGAGGAAACATCTACTGGTGGAGGAAACATCTACTGCTGGTGGAGGAAACATCTACTGGTGGAGGAGGAAACATCTACTGGTGGAGGAAACATCTACTGGTGGAGGAAACATCTACTGGTGGTGGAGGAAACATCTACTGGTGGAGGAAACATCTACTGCTGGTGGAGGAAACATCTACTGGTGGAGGAAACATCTACTGGTGGAGGAAACATCTACTGGTGGAGGAAACATCTACTGCTGGTGGAGGAAACATCTACTGGTGGAGGAAACATCTACTACTGGTGGAGGAAACATCTACTGCTGGTGGAGGAAACATCTACTGGTGGAGGAAACATCTACTGCTGGTGGAGGAAACATCTACTGGTGGAGGAAACATCTACTGGTGGAGGAAACATCGACTGGTGGAGGAGGAAACATCTACTGGTGGAGGAAACATCGACTGGTGGAGGAGGAAACATCTACTGGTGGAGGAAACATCTACTGGTGGAGGAAACATCTACTGGTGGAGGAAACATCTACTGGTGGTGGAGGAAACATCTACTGGTGGTGGAGGAAACATGTACTGGTGGAGGAAACATCTACTGGTGGAGGAAACATCTACTGCTGGTGGAGGAAACATCTACTGGTGGTGGAGGAAACATCTACTGGTGGAGGAAACATCTACTGGTGGAGGAAACATCTACTGGTGGTGGAGGAAACATCTACTGGTGGAGGAAACATCTACTGGTGGAGGAAACAGCTACTGCTGGTGGAGGAAACATCTACTGGTGGAGGAAACATCTACTACTGGTGGAGGAAACATCGACTGGTGGTGGAGGAAACATCTACTGGTGGAGGAAACAGCTACTGCTGGTGGAGGAAACATCTACTGGTGGAGGAAACATCTACTGGTGGAGGAAACAGCTACTGCTGGTGGAGGAAACATCTACTGGTGGAGGAAACATCTACTGGTGGAGGAAACATCTACTGCTGGAGGAGGAAACATCTACTGGTGGTGGAGGAAACATCTACTGGTGGAGGAAACATCTCCTGGTGGTGGAAACATCTGCTGGTGGTGGAGGAAACATCTACTGCTGGTGGAGGAAACATCTACTGGTGGTGGAGGAAACATCTACTGGTGGAGGAGGAAACATCTACTGGTGGAGGAGGAAACATCTACTGGTGGAGGAAACATCTACTGGTGGAGGAGGAAACATCTACTGGTGGAGGAAACATCTACTGGTGGAGGAGGAAACATCTACTGGTGGAGGAGGAAACATCTACTGGTGGAGGAGGAAACATCTACTGGTGGAGGAAACATCTACTGGTGGAGGAGGAAACATCTACTGGTGGAGGAAACATCTACTGGTGGAGGAAACATCTACTGGTGGAGGAAACATCTACTGGTGGAGGAAACATGTACTGGTGGAGGAAACATCTACTGGTGGAGGAAACATCTACTGGTGGTGGAGGGAACATCTACTGCTGGAGGAAACATGTACTGGTGGAGGAAACATCTACTGGTGGTGGAGGAAACATCTACTGGTGGAGGAAACATCTACTGGTGGTGGAAACATCTACTGCTGGTGGAGGAAACATCTACTGGTGGTGGAAACATCTACTGCTGGTGGAGGAAACATCTACTGGTGGAGGAAACATCTACTGGTGGAGGAGGAAACATCTACTGGTGGAGGAGGAAACATCTACTGGTGGTGGAGGAAACATCTACTGGTGGAGGAAACATCTACTGGTGGAGGAAACATCTACTGGTGGTGGAGGAAACATCTACTGGTGGAGGAAACATCTACTGCTGGTGGAGGAAACATCTACTGGTGGAGGAAACATCTACTGGTGGTGGAGGAAACATCTACTGGTGGAGGAAACATCTACTGGTGGAGGAAACATCTACTGGTGGAGGAAACATCTACTGCTGGTGGAGGAAACATCTACTGGTGGAGGAAACATCTACTGGTGGTGGAGGAAACATCTACTGGTGGAGGAAACATCTACTGCTGGTGGAGGAAACATCTACTGGTGGAGGAAACATCTACTGGTGGTGGAGGAAACATCTACTGCTGGTGGAGGAAACATCTACTGGTGGAGGAAACATCTACTGGTGGAGGAGGAAACATCTACTGGTGGAGGAAACATCTACTGCTGGTGGAGGAAACGTCTACTGGTGGTGGAGGAAACATCTACTGGTGGAGGAAACATCTACTGCTGGTGGAGGAAACGTCTACTGGTGGTGGAGGAAACATCTACTGGTGGAGGAAACATCTACTGGTGGAGGAAATATCTACTGGTGGAGGAAACATCTACTGGTGGAGGAAACATCTACTGGTGGAGGAAACATCTACTGGTGGTGGAGGAAACATCTACTGGTGGAGGAAACATCTACTGGTGGAGGAAACATCTACTGGTGGTGGAGGAAACGTCTACTGGTGGAGGAAACATCTACTGGTGGAGGAGGAAACATCTACTGGTGGAGGAAACATCTACTGGTGGTGGAGGAAAGATCTACTGGTGGTGGAGGAAACATCTACTGGTGGAGGAAACATCTACTGGTGGTGGAGGAAACATCTACTGGTGGAGGAAACATCTACTGGTGGTGGAGGAAACATCTACTGGTGGAGGAAACATCTACTGGTGGAGGAAACATCTACTGGTGGAGGAAACATCTACTGGTGGAGGAAACATCTACTGGTGGAGGAAACATCTACTGGTGGAGGAAACATCTACTGGTGGAGGAAACATCTACTGGTGGAGGAAACATCTACTGGTGGAGGAAACATCTACTGGTGGCTTCTGCTGCTGAACGTGGATTCAGAAGCCGTTGAGTCATGGAGGTATTAATCCAAAGATTGCTCAATTTGTTTGAATAGTTAATGGAACAATGGGGTTAAAATCATCTGTTGTTGTTTGTCTGACAGCCATTGATCTGACTTTTATCATGTATTTTTCCAAACAGCAAATATTCAGAACGAAAGCAGTTTTTATTTCCTCGGCAGCTTGAGAGCTACTCGACAGATTTCAGTGGTGAAACAATATATGAAGATTTGCTGAATAAAAAATATCTTCCTTCACATTAGCATTATCATTAAATGCTATAAATGTGTTTTTTCTTTATTCCCATTTCTTTCCTTGATTTGCTGATAATGATTGTGATGTTTTTGTGGTTCAGTCAGAGCTACAAAGTGTGAAGAGTTAGAAAAGAAACACTGCCCTCCTTTCATTTGTCAGATGTTCTTTTGGCTTTTGACTGATAAACAGAATAACGTGACGCTGCGGAGGACGAGATCACGTAGCCCAAGGAGGGAGGATAGCTGTGACAAAATGAGGAAAACCATGAAACAAAAACTGAACTATCATCTTAGAAACTTGAGGAAGGGCGAGGGATCCTGCATGAGTCTGTGGTTTAGTTTAGAGAGGACTATTAAACCCGATCAAGCTCAGTTTCTTGAATATGAACTGGGCTTCTTCTCATCATTTTAGATCACAAAATTGGAGGAAAAGATCCAGATGTTCCAGCTGCTCTCTCTGACATTACCGTGTCACATTTACCCAGAAAACAACAGTCACATTCAAGGGTTACTGTTTTAATGTGACAGGAAATATTAAAAACCAGGAGCCTGAAATCTGACGGAAACATTTGATTTCTGATGATAGAATAAGATGTTTTTGAGAAAGAAACTTCTGATAATGCTTTTTTGGAAAACAATTACTGAAGAGGGAGATGACTGCATGTTTTGGGTTGTGGTTTCTGTTTTCATCTGTGAGTCAGAACCATCAGATCAGCAGGAGGTCTGCAGACGTCACAGGTTTGAGTCTGACAGAGGACGTGGACTCCCGGACCTGCAGCCCAGTCTGTGCACATCTGCGGCCCTAAGGCGTCTTAATGGTTCTCAGGTTCAGGTTTAAAGATAAACACCTCCAGCCAAAGGGGAAGGAAAGGACCTCCAGGGTGAAAAAGAAGAGCTCCGGTCCTCAGCAGTCATGGCTCTGATTTGACCTTCAACGTAACACCAGAACCAGAACCAGAGGTCAGGCTGAGGAAACCGTCCGAGCTCCCAACACTGGTTTCATTTGGTAATACTGTTCCTGCCCTCATAAGATGAAAAAAGAATCCATGAGTTCCATTAAATCCATGTGATTAAAATATCTTGAGTTGAATTCACACTCAATAATAGTCAAGATTATGATAAAAAAAATAACTGCTGTTTCTGCATCTCTTTAAAATCTCCAGTGCAATTAATTCTGTATATATTGTATTATAATTATTATTATAATTATTATAATTATTATAATTATTATTATTATTATTATTATTATTATTATTATTATTATTATTATTATCAATGACAATAATAGCCACATTTATAACATTCAGGTTAGAAAACAGGAACCTCTGATTTATTTATGTATTTATTTTCACAATTTATATCAAATATAATTTATTATGGTCATGTTCTGAGAAACATGAAAGTTCATTCTCAAGCAAACTCTTCATGAATGTAGATTTGGACCACGTGAGCGTGCGTGATCCGGAATGGCCCGGAATGAAACGACGTCCTGGTAAAAGGTTCTTTGACGGAACCAGAGAAGAGAGGAAAACTGCTTCTTCAAAATCGGTCACAAAAGCCCCTTTAACAAGAAAACCTGTGTGCTGAAGTTATAAGGGCTAAAACAATATGACGTTTATTTGATCAGATTCTTTAAATCGCTTTTTAAATTTTGTGTCTGCGTTTTCAGATAAGTTTCAGAATGAACGTCCATAAATTAAAGTAATTTGTTTCCGACTCTGAGAAGCGTTGGTGAGCGTTTAAGAAATGTATAAAAAAAATACAAAAAAAGAATCCTTAACTTTTCCTGGTGTTTAACTTATTTGATAAGATGATTTGATTAAGTGTTTTTTCGCTGCACCATGATTTTATATTTAACATAAAGAATAAATAAAGAATTGATTCCAGATTATGAACAATTATCCTTAACTTGTGTGCTTAGAGCATGATGGGTAATTACCCATAGTTTTATTGGAGATGCGTGACGCTCAGACTAATGATTCTGGTTCCGGTGAGAACGTGATCTATTTCACCCCTGTTAATAACAAAAACACGCGGATACACTTTCAATTGTTTTTGAAATTATATCATGACTTTAGCGCTGATTTAATTCGTCTGCATTTAAAGGAGGCATAAAGATGTTTTCAATGTCGTAGCTATTGAAGGAATCCTGCGCTTAAAACATCTCTGACAGGGTTTCAGGTTCCACACAAAAATAATGACGGGTTAAAGCCTCCAGAAATAGGTCCAAAATAAAGCTTTATCTCGTTTAAATGTTCAAACGCTTGATTTTTGGCAGCGATCTGTGCCATCAGAGCACAAACCGCAGGCTTTCTGAGCCGCAGAGAAACGAGCCGTGATCTGGAAACAAGAGGTTTGAAATTATTGTCTGTGTTTTTAAAAAAGAGAAAGAGCCAGATCCGTTTAAAGAGCGTGGGCTGCGGCGGTGCGGCCCGCTGGCGCCCCGCGGAGCCGCGACCACTCACACACATGCTTTTCTCATCATGCTCCTGTTTCCCGGTGATACCTTTGTGGATATTCAACACACTATCCATATCTTTGCAGAGAAAACTACAAATCTAATTGTTTTAATACAAACTCCCCTCACATTCCTCAAGGTTTGATTTGTTTCTGTTTTAAAAAGGTTAGAAAGTTGATGTTTCGTCTACCTCCAGAATATTCATCTGAATAACACCGATAATTCAGATGAACCTGCCGTTCAAGGAAAGGTTTCGGACGGAAACAGGAAGCCAGCATTTATTTTTTTTTTGTTTATTATTAAATAAAAGTGCATGACATGAAGCTGCGGACGCACAGCTTCACGCAGATAAATAAAAGTGTGTGTGCGTGAGTGTGTGAGCGGTTCCAGGTGCTGCTGCGTTCACTGACCCGCAGAGGGCCGGAGCGCTTCTTGTCTGCAGTTAAATACAAATAAGGTGTATTTGCGGCGCTTCTGTACAAAAACTACACATAAATAATTCACAGCAGGGTGACCTCTGTTCACACAGCTCTATTTACACGAAAAGTACCGGCTTCTCTGCGAGAACGAGTCCGAGTCCCGGAGAAAAAGAAAAAGAAAAACTGCGTGGGAGTCCACAGTTCCCATAGAGTTCGTGTCATCAGAGTCCTCCGCAGAGAAAGATGGAAATTAAAAAAAACTAACCCCCCATGCACGGGGGATTAGGAGCTGTCGTTCTCCGACGTGTGCACGAGCAGAGCGGAGCCCGGTTTGTGTTTGTTCAGCAGCTGTGTGATCTTTTCGTCGTCAGAGTTCGGGTCCAGGGGTTTATTGTAGTCGTCGTCCTCATCTTCATTCTCCGAAGTGCCCTTGAGCCGCTCCGTCTCCGAGTCCTGCTTCTTCTTGGCCGACGCCATCTCCGCCGCGTGTTTCTTCCGCCACTTGGTCCTCCGGTTCTGGAACCACACCTGGAGAGAAAACAGAAAACATCTGCTCGGTCAGGAGTTTATAGGGAGAATACGACACATTTAGATTGAGTCAGTCATTTGTGTATTTATAATACTTTTATTAGCTTCTTAATATTTTCTTTTTTCCAGCGTTTTCCAGTGTTTTTTCATTAATATTGTAAAATAGAGACAAGAAATGAGTAGAAATAATCCTTTAAAAAACCAACAAACAAAAAACATTGTAAGCCAAGTTTTTTCTTTCAGGAAAAAAAGTCAAATTTCCAAGACCTGTAAGTTCAAGTGTTTCTACGGTAGAATGTAATAGATTAGTTTTATTTTTGAAATAGGCTATGTATTCTTATCTGTAAAAAAAATATTTTGCATGTATATAATAAGTGAAATAATAAAATGAGCGGAAATAATCAGAAATCCTTTCGTCAATAAAACCTATTTTAGTCCCTAAAAGAAAGAGAACGGAATCTGCCGTTAAATGAAATAAAATATTATTAGTTGCATTGCAATTTTCATCATTAACATTATAATTATTATTCCTAAATGTAATGTGCATGCAGATTATAAAATATGGAAAAACAAAAAAAGCTGAAATAACCGCGATAACGCATACAATTAATACATAATTTGGCTTCAAAATAAGGAAAAAGATTCCTTTCAAATAAATAATTACAATGATGAAGTAGCCTATATAAAATTTCTTATTTTTTAAATTAAAAGCCATGAACCATTTACATTTTTCTGCATGCATACGAGATGCATGCGGTGTAAATAATTTCTGCGCGCCGATTTTTTTCTTCCTTTTTTTTTTTAAATGATGCCATCTCTCTGGTTTTATTTCCATACCTTGACCTGGCTCTCCGTCATCCCCAGAGAGTAAGCCAGTCGGGCTCTCTCGGGCCCCGCCAGGTATTTCGTCTGTTCAAAAGTCTTTTCCAACGCAAAAATCTGCTGTCCAGAAAACGTGGGGCGGGTGTGTTTCCTCTTCCCGTCCTTATCCAGCAGCACGGAGTTCTGGTCTGCAGCAGAAACACGACGACAGTGTGAAAAACAAAAGCAAACAATTATGGCCGTTTGTTCTTTCTCCAGTTACATTCTAAGATATTGTAAAGCATTTATCTCTGGCCAAACGTGAAGAAGAGGCGTATAGTTAACAGAGTAAAACAAGTTAATTGTATTATTTTCTTTTTTTTATTGTATTTTTATATTTCTGATCACAAGAAGAGGGGTATACTGTACATACACAGAACACAAAACCCCCACATGTCAACTTTCAATAAAAAATTAAGTCAGTCAAAGTCCAAGACATATTTCATAGTGCTATAATCATGCCAAATATTCTAACCAAAAATTATACTAATTACTAATTACACTAATTGAAAATACCAGATAGTACTACCATATCAATGACTCTGAAATAATAATTAAATAGCTAAATAGTCTTCAAACCATACTTTATGATGAAGGGGACTTATCAAAAAAAAAAAAAAGTAGGAAACACTTCATGTCATAATTTTCCTATCCTAAATTGGGGCTGGTCCGTTAAAGAACCAAAATGATATCCAAAACAAAAACGGAAACAAAACCAAAACCCTAACCAAACAAACATTGTATCCTAATAATTTTACCGTGTCTTGGTTATTTTATTTCTGCGGGGACCGTCCACACACTTACGGGGTGAGCACGTGAACCGGGCGTCCCTCCAGTGCGGGCTCTGCATCATCCCCGGCCAGAAGATGGGCGTCCTGCCCGGCAGCTCCGCCAGCGGCTTCGGGTAGCGGGCCACGGCCACCGCGGCCCCGCCGGGGCTGAAGTAGAGTCCCGGGGGCGGGGGCGGGCTGAGGCTGCTGAACCGGGGCAGTCCCGACAGCAGCCCGGCCGAGGAGGAGGCGGCGGCGGCGGCCGCCTGCACGGCCACCGTGGCCCCGGCGCAGGAGGCGGAGGGCCGGTTCAGGATGTCGTTAATCCCGTGCGGGGTCGCGGAGGAAGAGCAGTTCTGCGGGGATCCGAGGCCCGACGACAGCCCCGCGGAGCCCTTGATGCCCGGGGAGGACACGGCCATGCCGCCCGGGTTCGGGGAGGTGGTGGTCGGGGACGTGGAGGCGCTGGGGCCGGTGGAGGGGAGCGGGTAGGCCGGGTACAGCGGGGTCTTCATCTCCGTCATGCTGTGCAGAGCTGCCAGAGGGGGGGTGCTGAGGAGGAAGGCGCTCTGTCGGGACCCGTCCATCCCACCCACCGCTAACATTCCCACTAATGTGGGGGGGGACCAGACAGGACTGGGGTTTCTGGAGGGTTAGGGGTTCGGGATCAAACTACAGCAGCTGCACGCTCCTCTCCCAGACTCCCAACTCCGGTTTAAAGCCCATCTCAGTCTGGAAGTCAAATCCACTAGATGTCCCAGCAAAGTTACCACACACACGGTCCGGGTGCGGGTCCGGGTCCGGGTCCGGGGCGCACGGAGGGAGAGCTGGCTCTCTGATCAGCCCCGAGCTGCTGAAATCAGAAAGATTGGTGATCCGATCCGGATGTCCATCAGCTGCGAGTCCAAACTTTCAGAGGAGGAAAGTGAGGGAGAGGGGAGGAGGTGGAGCTGCGTGCCGGGGATTGGCCGAGCGCACAATTACGCAGCCGGTCCAGCTCCAGGAGGGTTCTCCTGATTGGCTGCGCGGCATCAGAGGGAGAAGGTCAGGAGAAAAGATGATGAAGAAGATGATAATCAAGATTAAGAAGATGATGCTCGCTTTTGTCTGCACCAGTTTAGTTTGAACAAAACTCAGAGAGTTTGGGGGATATGCAGGGAACACCCACAGTGACTGTGAGGATCATTTCTGCTTTTATTTCCTGCTCAACTGACTCCGTCTGCCCTCTCGAACCAGCACTTCCATCTCTGTCATCGGATTTTACACGAGAAACTATCAATAAAAATATTTACTTGTCCAAATATCTGAAAAGATTTGAATTATATTTAAGTTCTTATTCATCATAAGTGTTTGTTTTCGTTTCTATAGGGTTTATATATAAAAATATGATTATCCAGCTGTGTTGTTCCCCCAGCATGTTCTAGTCGCTGAGTGATGAGTTCAAGATAATTGTTAATTAATGTTTCTCTGTTCTAAGTAGAAACTGTCAGTTTAATTCAGTTTAATCTTTTCCTTCATGGATGAAAGGGCTCTGTCACTTTTTCTTTTGCCGCGCTCGCCTGTTCACTGTTCGAGTGTTTTCTTGATCTATTAATCGTTTGACAGCCCATATATAGTTTTAGTTAATTAGGATTGAGACACCTCTCTGTTTGCTATTGTAGGCTACAGTATGTTGAAAAGAATATTTGATTGAGGTGTTTAGATTGGAGATATTGCTATTCTGAGTCTGTGGGATGTGTTTCTAATAAAAAAAGCATATGTCGGCCTTTAATTTGATAAAGTGATCGTTTTTATTCTTTTGGTCTGATTAGGAATGCCACCATGTTTAGGGTTTGTATGGTCGTGTGTGTTAGGTCTATCTGGAGAAAGTGTGTCTGTTTCTGAGGATGGATGGAGAGAGAGAGAGAGAGAGAGAGAGAGAGAGAGAGAGAGAGAGAGAGAGAGAGAGAGAGAGAGAGAGAGAGAGAGAGAGAGACATTGAACTGCATCAAATTCGTTAGTTTCTTTAAAGCCTCCGCCTTCACGAGATAAACCTGTGAGGCCCAAACCCAGTTTATAAAGAGCTTTAAACCCGTACAGCTCCAACAAAATTATCTTCAATAGTCGTTTATCCATAATCAAAATGTATTTACTTGTTCTTTTAAATCAACGTGTTTTTTTTTTATGGGTACGCACATGCTTTTATTTTGATACACCGCAGGTAATTCAAGCAGGATCTTTACTTTGAAATTCGGAACTCCGCATTAATCAATAAATATATATCCATCCATCCATTTTCTATACCCGCTTATTCCAATTTAGTGTCAAGGTTAAATATACAAACATAATGATTATGATAAAATATACATCAGTGGTGGAAAAATGCAGAATTACTTAAAAAGGAAAAAATTAAGTCAACTGAATTTTCGTAAATGCTTTGTGCATCCTTGGTAATCTTATTTTTATTTTTAGGGTGATAAAAAAAGATCATTTAAAATCAAAAAGATATTTCGTGTGTTGCAAGATGAGGATACGGTGACGCTGGTAGAAGGTGCGGAGTCGCCTGTCGGGAGGAAAGATCCAGGACGAGGTGACAGTGGAGGAGGAGGTGTCTGCTGGGGGTTAGTGGGACACATGGAACCCCAAACAGGGAAGAAGGTGCAGTTAAAAGAGATGTTGGTCTTTTTCTATATTAAAATCTCATTAATCTCTTTGCTGAATGCTGTTTTAATTAAGGAATTGAACTTGGTTAATATTGATCAGTTGCAGTAAAAGAGTGAGAAGATGTCCACCTGCACATGCACATAGGGAGACAGCTCACTTTTACGGATGGATAAAGTCCTTGACACTGATGCTGCAGATTTGTGCTAGTTTTAAATCTGAATACGACATCATTAGTCAAAGAATAGAACTACTTCCATAATGCATGTACAATATATCAGGTGGTCTCAGGTTTGAATCCCAGACTAACTCAACTCATCCCAATCTCCGTTGGTCCCCAGCACACCCACAAAACTAGACATAAACACCTTATTATAGGGAAAAAACATAAACTTGTGGGAACAAGTATGAGTGTTGTGTGTCAGGGAAACACAGATCTGGAATGAGTTGAATGATTAAGCCTTAAAAAGTCACAGTCCATCTCCAGATTCAAACAGCAGTTAAAGAATCAATTGTTAAGCTCATATAAATGTACACTCGGGGATCACAAAATGTTTCATGTTAAGGGTTTGTAATGTGATACGTTGCATGTAAGTGGTAGTCTATAATGTGCATGTTGTTTTGTTTTGTGTGTATTAAGTGTATGTATGTATTCCTGTCTACTGTATTTCTGTTCATTGGCTCCATAAGCTTTTGATTTTCCAGGAGAACAATTCACATGTGTGAGTGTGAATAAATCAAATCAAATCAAATCAAAATGACTGTCACATGTGTGTCTTCCTCCTCAGACGCAGCAGGACGTGGGTTTCCATTAGCACGGGTCCGGGTCAAATCCAGGCTCTGTAGCCGACCGGATCACCTCAAATTCAAATTCAAATTCAAATAGGCTTTATTGGCATGAATGCCGAAAGCATACACATACATACAATAAATCACGACACAATCAACACACGAAACACCAATACAACTACAACAAATACCCAACACCAAATAACTAACACATGCATACAATATATATATATACAGAACTATTTACATGAATAGGCAGGGAGACTGTATAAGGATAAGGAGACTGTGTTGTCTGGTTGTGTTTCTCTCCATCTATGACATGCACTGGTGTTGGGAATCAAAATCCTGGACTTGTTTAATTTTAGGAAAGAACTTAGATCTACTGTCTTTGTATTGTTCACACTCTAACAGGAAGTGTTGTTCTGTCTCCAGCTGTCTGTGTGGACATCTCTCTTTCTGCAGAAGGACCTGCAGGAGCCACTGCCTCGTCTGTAGCACCTGCTGGTGGTGGTGCTACTGAACCACCACTAAACCAGGACAAAGACCGGGACCAAGAAGAAAAGAGAAAAATTAAATTTAACCATGAACAAGAAAAACAAGATCAATACTGAAAGAGCTGAGAAGGTTATGATGGGACGAATGAAAGACATGAGTTAAACTGGACCAGGCACCGGTGTGGAGGCCACACTGAAGTTCCTGACTAATGTCAGGGACCTGTCTCAGGTCTGTAGAAGTTCCTAAAGATACTTGTTGAGGGCCAGTTCCTGGTGATGAAGACACACTTGAGGCCATAAAACAGAGGTTGGCACTCTAAGCCCTGTGTTTTACCTTTCAGGCATCAGAAACCTTCTGTGTTTTCTTCTGCCTTCAGATAAAACCTTTGCTTTAGAAGCCTCATAGATAGAGACAATCTGATTTTATTTATCCATAATTCCTGCTGTTGTACCAGAGATCAATGTGACACAAACAAATCACTTTTACTGGGATAAAAACAATACGCCAACAGCTGCTTACAGTCTCCAACATGTTCTATACATTAGAGAGCATTCGTTTGTTTTAAGCGTTAGATATTTTTAAGGTGTACATGATCTGGTTGGAGGTCCGTTCACGCAGATGGAACTTTAATTTGAGCTCAGTTTTATTTGAAACATGTCCTCTTGTTACACCATCGTCATGGTGTTTGTAATGATGGTTTAGTCCAGGCGTCAGCAACCCGCAGCTCTAGAGCCACATGCGGCTCTTTAGCGCCGCCCTAGTGGCTCCTGGAGCTTTTAAAAAATGTTTGACCTTTTTTTTCCTCTTTTTTTCCTCTTTCTTTTCTTCTTTCTTCCTTTTTTCTCTTTTTTTCTTCCTTTTTCCTTTTTTAATCTCGACATTTTGACTTTGTTCTCGACATTTCAACTTTTTTCTCAACATTTCGACTTTTTTCTCAACATTTCGAAAAACAAAAAACAAAATGTTCCCCCAGTTCTAACTAATATAGAAACATGCAGCATGTGTTGCCTTCATTCTAAGGCTGATACAAGACTTTTCATTTTTTGCGGCTCCAGACATATTTGTTTTTTGGGTTTTTGGTCCAATATGACTTTGGGTTGCCGACCCCTGGTCTAGTCCAAAAGCAGGTTCCATGAAAGCCTGAGTCCTTGAGCTGCAAGGATGGACAGAGAATCTCCACTTCATCTGCAAATATGTGAGAAAACATTCACATTTTACTTCTAGAAACATTGGCAGGGATTTTGATATTTCTCTGTCCAAAGTGTAGAATGTCCATAACTTTTAATGTCAGATGTGTCATATTAGAGTCGGGCATTTCAGAGACCACTGCACCACACCCATAAACAAAACAAGAACAAATAGTTAATAACAATAAAATAAGTAAAAAAATAAACAAAATGCCCTACGTATTGACAATAAGATGACAATTATTGTTTTATTTTTTTTTAAAGTTGAAGGTATTTTCAATTTCAATGTAACAAATATATACATGAGGCATCGGATCATCACCATGGAAACGTGCTCTGCTTCCACATACCTTATTGAAGAAACGGGCCCCTCTTCAGGGACTAGGGGTGTAACGATACACTAATCTCACCATACCATACACGATATTGAGGTCACGATAACGATACGATATTATAGCAGTATTTTTTTAACAACCTTGAATGAGGAACAAATGACTGGAAAAAATGTCTTTTATTTGAAAGACACAAAATACAAAACAATACTGTACGTTTGCCCTATTGTTCCAGTTTGTAATGCTTTATAACTGTTTAAGTTTTAAAGAGAAAACCAGGCCAACCATTTTCCACAAACTGAACTAAAAGTAAATGTCAGGTTTGCATTATGAATCTAAGTTTCATATAAGTACAAATATTTTGCCACAAACTGAATAGTTTCTCTCATGTATGATTTGACTTTTTCCTTTTCCACAAATGTAACAACTAAAATTAAATAAATAAATAAATAAAAGTAAATAAATAAACTATGAAAAGTCCCAAACTCCAAATGCACCATGACTGTTATTGATCTTCTACCAGAGCTCAGAGCTTCACCTGCTCCAGCCTGAGGCCGTAAGGGGAACCCCGTTATCGTTTCATCCTCACACCGTCGGGGATGACACAATCTTTACATGATAAAAAACATTGATTCATGCTCACCTTAGAAGTAGCTCAAAAACCTGCAAGAGTCCCGTGATCGGGACCAAAACGGTACTAGTTTCTTCTGAGCGGAGGAAGATTTTGGTCCGCGGGTCGAGGTCGTCACGTGATCCCGCTGCACCAATAGGATGTTACACAATAAACACAATAGATTAATATTAATAACCCAATATCAGCTACAGTTTGTCACCTCCACGGCACGTATCGTGACGTGTTTGTATTGTGAAATTTCGTGGCACGATATATTGTTACAGCCCTATCAGAGACTGACCCATAATAACCCAGACTGTGATGGTACCACAGATGCGAGTTGATACTTTAAATCAGCAGGACTACATCTGTTCTGGAGACGTCCAGGACTCAGCAAAACAAAGCCCAGTTTGGGCACGTTCTTCAGACATGGTTGAGGAGGAGGTTACGATACCGGACCGGCCCGTCTGCACCACAAACCCAAAATGCAAAATGAGCCCTGACTGTTGAACGGCTTCAGGTGTGTTTGCTGAATGAGACGAAACAACACCTGGAATTCTTCGTCACTCCGTATCCCGTCTTTTAGGAGTTTGCGATAGGAAAAAAAAGCTTAGCGTTTAAAGCTTTACAGGTTGGAGATGTTAAATTGATTTAACTTATAAACCCCCGACGGACATTTACACCTCCCGCTGCCAGAAAGACCCGGCTCTGACCTGTTTGACCTTCAGGAAGACGCTACAGAGTCATCAGGTCCAAAACTAACAGACTGAAAAACAGCTTTTTTTCCAGAAGCCATACTCGCCCTGAACAGAATGTGAATGTCTTCATTACTGTTTTTACCGTGCAATACTTTTTCCCGGACTATCTGTGTTATATTCCACCACATGTGTAGTTATATGTTATTATCTGTAGGTAGGATCTCAGGTCTCAGGTCTTGATTTCACTATTTAAAATGCACCTTAATCTTTTTATATTTGTATATTATTTATATCTGTTTGCACTGTCTTGCACTGCACTATTCTATTCTATTCTATTCTATTCTATTGTAAAATGACGTGAACATGATGAAGGAGAAGATCCTGGACTCACACCGTCGGCGAAGAACTCAAATAGAAATTAAATACAAAAGTCAGTCTGTTTTCATTCATTCATTTATTTGCTACAATGAGGACGGGGCCTTCCCTCCCCAGGGTTCCCAGGTTTGATCAGTCATCGGATCTTTTTCGTGTTAACTTGGGTTTTCTATCATCAATGACAGTATTTAACTGCAAGTTCCTACGCGATCTGATAACTTGCCGGTTGGTAATCATGTTTTAATGCGGTTGGTCCTCAGTTTTCATGTCAATGCATCAAAACTACGCTGTATAAGTAAGTATTCTGGTACAATTCCTGCACTGATAAGGAGAAAGTAGTGAGGTACCGCAGTCCCAACGGTATAGAATATGTTCACACTCTGAGATGCTGAAAATTAGGAGACTATTAATAAAAAGTCCAACAGCTAAAGTTCTCCAGAAGAAAAATAAGCAGGATATAACTAACAACATTTTATAATGGGGGGGGGGCTTGGGTCTGGAGGACCCAGGTTCAAGCCCCGGAATGGCAACCAAGATGAACCCCCTTGGGCCCTTGAGCAAGGCCTTAATTGCTCCATGGTGTGCGTGTCTTAGATGTAAGTCGCTTTGGATAAAAGCATCTGCAAATTGACAGTAGTAGTAGTGACGCTTTTTTTTTTTAAACAAATGAATCTTGGTGAGTTTCAGTGTGAAGCTGTTCCAGGTGTACTCGTGGCTTGTTGCCGCCATCTGGTGGTCAGAGAGGGTAATGCAGCAGAAGTACAGACGGAAACCCTCACCCTCTGCAGCTGCTGACAAACCTGCGGAATCATGAACTCATTAGACAACGACCGTCAATTAGCAAACTCAATAAAAGCATATAAGCTATTATTCAAAGCAAAGGTAATGGACACATATATAGAAGCAGAATAAGCAAACAAAGAAGAATGTACACATGTATGCGTGTACAGAGCCGGATTAACGCAAAGGCAGACTAGGCACGTGCCTAGGGCCCGACAGGGGGGGGGCCCAGAGAGAGGGACAAAAAAAAAAAAAAAAAAAATTTTTTTTTTTTTTTTTTTTTTTTTTGTCTGCACACATATTAATGGTTGATAACATGCCGGTAAAAATCTAAGGCATATATATATATATATGCATTATTACTATATTTAGTATACATACATATATATATACGCATACATACGCACAGGGCCGCCGCAAGGGATGTGCGAACCGTGCGACCGCACAGGGCCTGGCACCCCAAGGGGCCTGGCGCCCCAAGGGGCCTGGCGCTATGGGCCGTTTTTTTTTTTCCCCAATTTTTTATTTTTTTTCCTTATAAATATCAACAGTCACGTTCCATTACAGACCTAAATGTGTACTAGTCTGTGCATATCAATAAATATATGTGCAATGATGACGCGTGTCTGTTGTTCAATACAACTGATCAGACCAAGCGCGGACACAAGCTGCTCTGATCCAGACGGTGGAGTTGGAACAAACTGTCACACAATGTCGAGAGAACGAGACAGATTCAGGAAATTTCCATCAGGGGATGAAAAAAGAAAAAAACAAAAGAAAATGGAAGAGTTTAATGTCTCTCTGAAAGGCACGTTTGATAAATTTGTTACAAAAATCACCAATCCGCCCGGGTCTCAAGCAGCCGTGGGGCCCCGCGTCGAGGCAAGCCCAGATGATGATGAGGCAGGGGAAGGTATCCAGTATTTTGCTAATTGGAGAGTTAAAATTGCGCATATAGACACCCGATCCGACCCGAAAAACCCAAAAATTTGGCTACGCTCACGCGCGAGGGCCCCCCTGGCTATTTCACACAGGGCCTCGCAAATCTCTCAAACGGCTCTGCATACGCATAAACATACGTACATATACACATACAGACATACATACTACAGCACACTTTGTCTTACTGCAAATTGTATTGGTCTTTGTAGATTTGACTTCTTATTTAACTATTCAATTTAATCAACACATTTAATTAACACATTTAATTAAGATTTTCTGCAAAATGCTCACAATCGATAATATAAGGATAATTTAATAGCATTTAATAGAGCATTGTAATAACGTATAAATAATAAAAATCTAAAAATAGTCTGATAGACTGTTTAATATACAACACATGACTTATTTTGGAATACAAAGAACCAACTTGACTATGACTATGCTATGTAAAATGTGAATTAAGTTTTATTAGTAACTTTGGTAAGTTTAAGATTTCATAAATAACATCGATGGAGGGGGGCCCAAAAATCACAGTCTGCCTAGTGTAGTCCATTTATTTAATCCGGCTCTGTGCGTGTAGGTGTGTGTACCGGTATGAATATACAGGACTGTCTCAGAAAATTAGAATATTGTGATAAAGTTCTTTATTTTCTGTAATGCAATTAAAAAAACTAAAATGTCATACATTCTGGATTCATTACAAATCAACTGAAATATTGCAAGCCTTTTATTATTTTAATATTGCTGATTATGGTTTACAGTTTAAGATTAAGATTCACAGAATATTCTAATTTTTTTGAGATAGGATATTTGAGTTTTCTTAAGCTGTAAACCATGATCAGCAATATTAAAATAATAGAAGGCTTGCAATATTTCAGTTGATTTGTAATGAATCCAGAATGTATGACATTTTTGTTTTTGTAATTGCATTACAGAAAATCACAATATTCTAATTTTCTGAGACAGTCCTGTATGCATGTATAGTATGTAGGATTTGATTTATAGACACGATACACATGCATGAGATGAAATGACAACTTGGTTTTGTCGGTTTCTTTAGCATCTTTTCTGTTTTCAGAGCCATTATTTTTATTATTATAATTACTATTATTTTGTGTAGCCTCGTGATACTTCATTTGTTCTTTTTGCATATTCTATTTTGTTAAAAGGTGGGCAAGATAAGCTTTATGCTTCAAGCCCAGACCTTTTCTATAAAAATAATCACCATGTTGACCAAAGAAAAAATGTTTATTATCTTGCTTATTGATTTTATGCTTATAATTGACCAAAATAAAATAAAGATTATCTAACTAAATCAGCTTATAGGGGAAAAAAGCTCTTGGCAGGGGCCAAATTGTTGTGCAGAAGCCCTGCAGACCTTCTGGTCTGGGCCAGCCGGAGGAGCTGGAACCACAGCAGATCATTTCAGGACTTCCAAGAGGTCTGCTCAGAACCTGCTCAGAACCTGCCAGCCATCAGAGCACCACTGCAGTTCCACTGCAGATATCTGGATGAGGAAACATGATGAAACATGAGTGTGTGTTGGACAAGGAGATGATGCAGGAACCGGTGGAGGTCCAATTAAAGACTTAAACATGTGGAAAAATAGACATTACCTCAAAAAGGAAATACTTAGCTTGGATAGAGAAGAGGGCTGTTTAGAGATCCTGAATCTTATCTATTTGAACTGCACTTTTAAGATCAAGTGGCTTAAAAAATGTTTGGAACATTCGGAATCGATATGGAATTTTATACCACATAATACAGGTTTTCTGAGACAGTCCTGTACATGACCTCTAAAAAAGCAGGAAATGCTACAAAAACGTCCTCTAGTTCATCTCAAGTTATTTAGATTCCTGTTAGGAACATTTAACAGATGTTTCACCACTTCCTCACATTTAAAAACACTGAACTTCTGTCTCCAGAGATTAAACGTGGAACATTTAATATTTACCATGGACTTGGTCATGGATTCAGTGAGTTACTGGAGGATACAAACACTCAAAGCTCCACGTCAACAGCTGGTTGTCTAAATGTTAAGGTCATGGTGGTATATAATACTCTAGCGCTGCAGCTATCCAATATTTCAGTAATCCAGTATTCTACAGAAAATTCCATCGATTAATCGGATAAAACATTTGTTTAAAGAGCAATTATAAATATATAAGATGTTAATTGACATTACTAAAACTAAATTACTAATAATCCAGTAGGTTCATGGCTGTGCATTTAAAAACCCTGAAATTACACCAGTCGACCAAATTCACTGATTCACTCAAAAAACTAAGGATCTTACCAAGAAATGTTCTCATTTCTAAGCTAAAAATGCCATTACACCTGATAACACACATCACTTAAAAGGTTAGGTGTTTTTCCCACGTGTTTCAATTGAACTTTCATTTGTGTCAAGCACATTTTAAGTTCTAGTTAAGTTTTAAATCAAAGTATAAGATTTTGAGTTTTGGCAGTGTTCAAAATAAACTTCTGATTCCTGCTGTATTGGAGCACATTAGGCTCCAGTGCTGCTTGTTTTATCCATGAATGACTACAGAGATAAAACTGAAAACTACCCAGTTAGCTTTATTACATTTTTATTTTTCTGATATTTTCTGCCTTTTCTTTTAGTTAAAACTGTAGCGGGAACAGATGTTTAGAGGAATTTATGTACCGGGTTAGAGGGGGAACATATAGGAGAACGGACCTGAAGAATATAGAGTGGATTCAAAATAAAAGTTAAGCACTGAGTTACAAGTGTCTCCCATCTAGACCATTGCAGGCATGTTACTAAAACCAAACATATCCACCTCTTTCTTCTTCCTGTACGTGTGTGGCGTCAGCGCCGCATTAAACGTAGTCTGGGTGAAATACCTGCTTTGAGCTGGAGAAATTAAACCATTCCTCGAGGCAGAGAAAATTCCTCCATCATTTTTAGTAATCGAATTACTCAAGGAATCGTTTCAGCCCTAGTTTACTCTTACTATTCAAAGGTTTACCAGGAGCCTGAGCTGCACTGATCTGAGCTACAGAGTCTCCACATCAGAACCAAATCTGAGGTTGATGAAGGAAAGAGGCAGAGTCAGGTCTGAGAACAGGTTGGACATTTTATTAAGATGTTTTACTCGCGCGCCATCAACTTCTGCTTCTTCAGCTTCTTCTGTGAAACCTGCAAGACAGAAGACGTATCGTTAAGACGTCGTCTGTGATGACGGAGCGCCACAGCGGCACCGCTCAGTTGCTCAGAATTTAACGATTGTTTTCATCATGAATCCAAAGGTGTCCTAAGTAGTCATCACTGCGACTGGAGCTGCAGGGTCAGGCGGTCGGGGACGCCGTGGACGTCCCGCCGTAGACCCCCCGTCCACTAAAGCTGCCACTCACCTTCTTCTTCTGGGCCACCTCCTCCTCGGGCTTGGGGACGATCTGCTCCTTCTCGGTGAGGATCATCTCGATGTGGCAGGGCGAGCTCATGTAGGGGTTGATGCGGCCGTGGGCGCGGTACGTGCGCCTCCTCATCTTGGGGGCCTTGTTGACCTGGATGTGCTCGATGACCAGAGAGTCCACGTCCAGACCCTGAGGGGACACACGGAGCAGGAGATGAAGGTTTAGGAACCAGTTAACAGGTGAACTAGCTGGCAGATTAAAAACTGTTCCTCAGCAGACAGAACCAAACTGATCACTGATTATCGATGCATCCGTGTGATAATGAGTAGGGGTGTAACGATACACTAATCTCACGAGTCGGTACGATACACGATATTGAGGTCACACTCATCAACTTAAAACCACTTAGGTGGGGTAAAGAACGTACACGTGTGATGTGCTGGTGACATCCTAAGACAAGACGCAGCTAAACAAGGAACAATAATTCTTTTATCTTGAAAATAAAAAAATCATACCAAATACAATAGATGCATGTTCCAAGTAAACCTCAAGTATATGGGATACTTTTAATTGCTCTCCGGCTGCTCAGACAAGTGTTTTAGTTTCATCTTTTATCCAAAGGTGTCCTAAGAATGTCATCACTGCAGCCTTCAATGCCGGCGCCGCATTGGAACAAAAAACAAACAAAAAAAACCCCCAGAAAACTGGAAACAAACGACATTAATTGTTCTCCGTCTTCAGCAGAACAAAGCATAGCCACTTAGGAGGGAATTGGACAGAAATTGCCGCTTAATTTGTGTATTTAAAACAAATCTAATTCTGCCACCGAGCTTAACGAGTTCCAATATATTCTTTCTATTCTGATGTAAATCAGGGACTATAATGACACTAGTCAGTTTATCTGTAGTGATTAGTCTGTTTTAGATTGGGCGGAGTGATACGCCACAGTACGGCACTAGGTGCTGTGTTGATGTTCTAAAATCCTACACTGTTGAGGGACATTAAAGTACACTGTAACTCAGCACAAGTTGTCCCCGTGTTTATCCTACTCACCACCCCAAAAAGGTTTAATTTAATAAGCTGTGAGTTTATGGTCCAAATGAGATCCCGTAAGGCTCCAGAACAAACCCTTCCTGCCAGATTCACACCTGTACGTCCTGGGCCGACTGCCACTCACCTTCAGCTCGGCGTTGCTCTCTGCGTTCTTCAGCATGTGCAGCAGGAACTCGGCGCTCTTCTTGGGCCAGCGGCCCTGGGTCCAGCCGAACTGTTTAGCCTGTAAACGAGAGAAAGGTTAGAAAACTCTGCTCTCCCAGAACAAGCTCAGAGGAGAAGCTCTCCAGCTGCTCAGATCAATGTTTTAGTTTCATCTTTTATCCAAAGGTGTCCTAAGAAGGTCATCACTGCAGCCTCCAGTGCCGGCCAGGCGGCGCCGGCTCAACCCTCACCTGCGCGCAGCGACCAACGCCGCCGTTGTAGCGGCGGAAGGGAACGCACTGGTGCTGGACCACCACGTCTCTCAGGTACTTGTTGGCTTTGCGGATGTGCATGCCTTTAATGGCCTGAGCCGTCTCCCGGGTGTTCTGGTGAGAGAAACATTTCACGGTGCATCAGAACAACTCCATACTCTAATATTGAAAACCAAAGACGCTTAAAAAACACAAATGTTTCCTCAGAGGTCTGAATTCTTCCCAATCTACAACTAACTTCTGCAGCTTTCTGCTTTTCCCGCAGCTGCATCGTTTAACTAAGCAGTAAACCTGCTTAGTTGGTCCCGAGCCCAACTCAGAACCAGATTTTGCTGGTCAAATGGCACTACCGGTTCAGAGACAGGAATAGAGCTGCGCTGGCACCAAGCTCGACGAAAGAACCCCCAACACCAGGGGTGGAAAAAAATACGAAAACGCTGGTAAAGAAGAAACTCTGGGACACCAAAATGAGGCATGGGTGGTTTTTGGAGAACATATCTGAACTTTGTAACAACAGCTGTAAGGACAAACTTTAACGTTTGTGAACGTTGCAGAAGCTGCACTCTTTACATCTTCATTATAAAACTATAAACTACACTAGTAGTGCACGTTGGCTCTTTTCATACAGCCTTTGTTCACGCTCATCAACTTAAAACCACTTAGGTGGGGTAAAGAACGTACACGTGTGATGTGCTGGTGACATCCTAAGACACGACGCAGCTAAACAAGGAACAATAATTCTTTTATCTTGAAAAAAAAAAACCCCTGATCATACCTAATACAATGGATGCATGTTACAAGTAAACTTCAAGTATATGGGATACTTTTAATTGCTCTCCGGCTGCTCAGACAAGTGTTTTAGTTTCATCTTTTATCCAAAGGTGTCCTAAGAATGTCATCACTGCAGCCTTCAATGCCGGCGCCGCCTGGCCGGCATTGAAACAACAAACAAAAAACGGAAAACTGGAAACAAACGGACATTGTTCAACTGCCTCGTCTTCAGCAGAACAAAGCGGAGCCACTTAGAGGGAATTGGACAAAAGTTGCCGCTTAATTTGTGTATTTAAAACAAATCTAATTTGGCCACCGAGCTTAAAGCGTTACATTTTCACGTGTAATTTGATGAAGGCTAAAGGTGGAAACAATGAACCTCCAACATGTGGACAGATGTGGACCTGGCTTAGAAAAGATCCTCAGATCAAAGTTAATACAAGCTTTTATTATATCGTGCACAGTGCTTTCCGGCCGAAGGTACACGTCTCTCAAACCACGTAGACAGGAGAGAAATGCACACGGTGGTCATGGATTTATTTATTCATACTAAAAAGGGAGGTGTTCTTTGAAGTGAACCCCATCTGTGGGGAAACACACCCAAACATGTTACACCTTCATTTCTCTGTTGAAATCATCCCCCCCGAAATAAAAAAGGTCCAAATCATCCCCCCTGTAAAACTGCCATCCCTCCTTTCCATCCCTTATGTCATTTCATCAATGAATGTGGTTTTACTGATATTTCAACATTTAGAGTCATCACCAGAAAAATAGCTTATTTGACAATTTTCACCTGTCAAGTGAAAGTAAATTTTCACTTAAAATAAGTAGGAAAATCTGCCAGTGGGACAAGATTTATCTTCTCATTACAAGCAAAAAAAATCTTGTTCCACTGGCAGATTTTCCTACTTATTTCAAGTGATAATCTACTTGAAACAGGTGAAAATTGTTGTTTTTTCCAATGATGAGTCTTGTTTTAAGTGTAATGAGATTCTTTTTGCTAAAATGGGACATTTTAACTAGAAATAAGACAAATATTCTTGTTAAGATCGTGAGTTTTTGCAGTGATCCATTTTACTTATCCTGTGAAGGACAGAGTCATATTGATAAGTTCAGAAAAGTGTTTTTTATTGTTGTGTTTTGATGTAAGCCCAGTGGATATTTAAAGCTTACAGAAGGCTGCATTTAACTGCTGCTATGTCATTCCTGCAGGTGTTTTGGTCACTGCTATTATTTGTAATATATTATATTATTTGTAATCAGTACAAATTATCTGTCCCCGTATGATAAAATCCACCATCCCCCCCGATTGTTCTTTTACAACTCCAGTACTGGCCATAACACAAGGGCTGACTAGAGGAAACACCTGAACTATAGCTTCAGTCCTGAATAGGAGATAACTTTGCATACAGAGAAAAACCACAAAAAACCCTTCAAACTCTGAAACAACTTGATGAAATCTTAACTCCTACCTTGAAGTGGACCCGGAGGTTGGATCCCCTGGCCTTGCATGCTGAAACACAAAGACAGGCCTTTAGCAGCAGCCCTGCAGCTCAGGTAACACCAGTCTGCACTGATGGGCTCAGATCTTATGAGTTTGTTTTCATCGTGAATCCAAAGGTGTCCTAAGTAGTCATCACGGCCATCTCCCCCTCTAAACCCACACATCCTGCTAGGATACTCACATTTGGTCGGGTTCTCGGGGTCGAGCGAGTAGCGGACCATTTTCAGAAACCTGTAAAAGCAGAAACGTGTTTTTTTAGTTACAATGTCCAAATCCACGGTGTAGGTAAAACGTGGTCCAGGTTTGCAGCTCTGGACGGGTTCAACTCATCAGCTAGTGCGGGGGAAACCCCACAAATCACCAAAAACGACCTTAGACTCCTTCTACAGAGCAAACTTACAGAGTTAGTCGGTTAAATAACTCAGGAGCTCAGGTTTTAAAACAGAAGAGCCAGCAAACATGGCGGACACCGGGTTTAAGCAGCAGTCCTGCGTTCTGATAATTGTCAATATCAACTAAACTCGCACCTCCATACACGAACATATGATACAATCTTAAAGGTTTACACATGATAAACTAAATCCAGAGGCTTAAATGTCCGGATGGTGCAGATTTAGTTAAGATTGAGAGTAGATAGTTGTCCGGAGCTTGGCGGAGCTGTCCTACCTCTGAGGCCGCGGAGGGAAGAGGAAGCACCGGTCGCTGAGCGCCCCTTCTTCACCTATCCCGGAGCGGCACCGCCCCCTGCAGGCCGGGAGGAGGCTTGTCTTTAAACACACTTCCAAGTATTTTGTTATTACATTTTCTTTCACCAAATTTCAATTCACTTCTAAATCAGGCAGTTTGACAATCACATTTGAGTATGTAAGAATATTTTTTATCATGTAATTCAAGGGAAGTGGACAACTTTAAGGAGCATACCGCCACCTACCTGTACAAGAGTGTGTAACATCATTTCATTTAGCCTGTTTAAATTCTATTTATCAGCCTAGTGTCTTTTAAGAAATTAATTAGTGCGTTTCTGGTGATTTCAACCCCCTTTCCCTCTGTTCCCAGTATCCCCCTCAAATTCCACTCACGTCCTGCCTCTCTCACTTTCTCCTGTAGCCGTTCTCTTTCTATTTCATACCTGTTACAAAACATTAGAATATGTTCACTGTTTTCTTTAACTCCACAGTTCTCACACTTATCACTATCCATTTTTCCACATATACTGCTTAAAAGTGAGGGAGTCATCGATCCAGACACCTAGGTATTTATATTCATGTACAACCTCAATTGCATTTCCCTCAAGAGTGGTCACTGAGGGGATAACCTGGTTAACATAGAACCGTAATTTAGATTAGATTTAGTTTATTTCGGTCATGACATCACAAAAAAAGAATAAAAATAAGACAAACATCAAAATAGCTTTTACAAAATTAAAAATAAAATAAAAATGACAAGAAGGAAACGAATACACTGTTCAAAGAAAACATTATAAAAAAGTTTCCAATATACAAATAACATCCAGACTGAAAAAGGTGTAGCTGAAGCAAAGCTTATTCATTGCCTACCCTCAAAAGGATTACTTAAAGTAATGAAATAAAAGCAAGAAGTAAGAGAAAAGACTGCCAGTAAAACAAATTGCCTCCATGGGGATAACAAAGATTCCTCGAGCAATATGAAAGGAAAAAAAAAGGTGCAGTTTACATGTTTCCTTCATCCTTGAATTATCAAATCAAATCACCAATTAAATGAATACCCAAATCAACATAGTAAGAATCACCACTCATTACTTTAAAATTAAAATTTTGATACTCTTTGAATTATTGTAGGTCAATGTTTGGGCAGTTTTTATAATGCTGTCCTTCTTCCCTCTCACTTACATGCATGACCCACATAGTTTTATGAAAAGTAAATGCAAATGCTTTTAACTGTCAACTTTTATTTATTTCAGACATACAGAAGCTCATTAGGTTTTAAAAAGACAGTTCAGTTCAAAAAGACTTCATCAATCCCAGAAGGGAAATTCATTATATTAATTAATCAGAAAAACAACAAATTACATATAATTCTGTTTCTTTATGTATATAAAAAAAATCTAGGATGAAATGCAGAAGTGCTGAGTGATTTGATGAATGACATTATTGTTGTTATAAACCTGTGTTCATTGTTCCCAGCAGGTGTTCCTGGTTTGATGTTCTTCTTCTCTCCTCTTTTCTGTCCTCTCTGTCCCAACCAGGAGGACAGTCTGGTTCTGCCAGAGGCTTCTTCCCGTTAAAGGGGAGTTTTTATTTCCACGGTTGCCTGGTTGCTGGATCATGGTGGATTGTATCCGGGAAAAGTTTCAATGCTGTTTTTAAAGCAAATCAATAATTATTCTTGTTATTTTATTGACTTTGTATTAATTGGACTATACTTCTGAATGAGTTAACTATATTGTTTAATGTTCAAGTGCTTTGAGATGACATTTGTCACGATTTGGCGGTTTATAAATAAAGCTGAATTGAAAAGGGAATGAATAGCTTGTGCAGCCTGTGAGGTCATCGTGAGTCCACTCACTGTTACAAATATTGTGCTTGATCTACTTAAAAAAATTAAGGCAACTTTTTGCATGAGATTTTTATGTAGATCAAGAAAGATTAGTCTTTGTATAAACTACTTAATTTTTTGTATGTAAATAATACATTTTGCAAGTACAGTCAACTTAATTGTGTTTATTTATCAAAATTAAGTTGCCTTTACTTGCAAATGAATTTTGTACATACTAAAAATTAAGTAGTTTATACAAAGACTAGTCTTTCTTGATCTACATAAAAATCTCATGCGAAAAAGTTGCCTTAATTTTTAAAAGTAGATCAAGCAAGATATTTTTTACTGTGGTGTTCTACTTAAACAAATAAAACATGTTTCATCTAAATGTTGGTCAATCTGCCCAATAGATTAAAATTGTTAAAGGAAAAGTAAATACAACAAGATCATTGGTTGTTGTTTGTGTGTAAATGAAAAGATTACCTGGGTTTACATAAATACTGCTGGTTAAGGAAAAAATGCACAATGTCTTGTTTTTTGAACAAATGCAGATTAAGTTCAAAACTAGATGTATTCATGTAAAGCAACACACTTCATTTTTAATTGTTAATATCACAGATTTAAATATGTTATATTTACATGTGCTTAGATTTATTTTTTTCAGTGCGTCTTACACAGCTGCAAAGAGATTCTTTGCACTGGCTTCCATCGAGTTCAAAGCTCTGTTTCTGGCTTACCAAACAATTACCCAAAACGGCTCCTCAATACGTTCACTCCTTCATCCAGAGCTACTCTCCCTCTACCTTCAATCAATCAATCAATCAATCAATCAATCAATCAATCAATCAATCAATCAATCAATCAATCAATCAATCAATCAATCAATCAATCAATCAATCAATCAATCAACTTTATTGTCACATCATATTACTCAGTAACATGGGTAAAAAACGTGTTTGTGCAGGCTCATCATCATTTGAAGTTTAAAAGATAGACATACAAACAAAATGCATAGTGCATGAATAAAAGCATAAAAACAGTATGTGCCCGGTCGTGGGTGCGGCAGTGGCTGGAACAGGCTATGGCTGGGGTGATGGATGTCCCGGATAATGTTGTGGGCCTTAGCCACACAACGTCTCACGTGAAGTTCTTGGAGAGGTGGAAGCTCTCCTCCCACGATGCTGTGCTGTTCGCACCACCCTCTGCAGTGCTTTCTTTTCTGCGGCGGTGCAGTTTCCAAACCAGGCCGTGGTGCCGCTCATCAGGATGCTCTCGATGGTGCTTATATAGAAAGCCCTGAGGATGCGGGGGCTCACTTTGAAATTCCTCAGACGCCTCAGGCAGTAGAGCCGTTGTTGGGCCTTTTTCACCACTTTTGTGGTGTGTGTAGCCCACTTCAGGTCCCTCGATATATAGATTCCGTGGAACTTGAAGTCTTTGACCTGCTCCACAGCCGCACCATTTATGATAACAGGTGCGTACTCTCTCTCTGATCTCCTGAAGTCCACGATCAGCTCCTTGGTCTTGCTGACGTTTAAAGCCAGGCTGTTCTGTCGACACCACTGTGTCAGTGACCCGACCTCTGCCCTGTAGGCCGACTTGTCATCGTCATCAATCAAGCCTATGACTGTCGTGTCATCCGCATATTTAATTATGACGTTGGAGCTGTGTGTGGCTGTACAGTCATATGTGTACAGTGAGTAGAGGAGAGGGCTCAGGACGCAGCCCTGGGGGGCTCCTGTGTTGAGGGTCAGTGGGTCCGATGTTATGTTGCCCATCCTCACCACCTGACGGCGGTCAGACAGGAAGTTGAGTGTCCAACTGCACATGGTCGGGTGCAGGCCGAGGTCCCTCAGCTTTGTGTCCAGTCTGGTTGGTATGATGGTGTTGAAGGCGGAACTGTAATCCACAAAAAGCATCCGTACACATCTATTCTTCCCCCTCTTGTCCAGGTGGGAGAGTACAGAATGTACGGCCAAGGCAACTGCGTGATCAGTCGATCGATTCTGACGATAGGCGAATTGCCAGGGATCCAGCGTGGCAGGCAGTGCAGAGCAGATGTAGTCTCTCACCAATCTCTCGAAGCACTTGCTGACAATCGGTGTCAGAGCGACAGGTCTCCAGTCGTTGAGGCATGCCACCTTAGAGTGTTTTGGAATAGGGACCACAATGGAGGACTTGAAACCGGAGGGAACCACAGCTTGGGAGAGGGAGAGGTTGAAAATGTTTGTGAACACTCCCGCCAGCTGGGCTGCACAGGCCTTGAGCACATGGCCAGGGATGCCATCTGGGCCGGCCGCTTTGCGGGTGTTGATCTGCAAGAAGGCTCTGCGTACATCCGCCTCCGAGATGACAAGAGGGCTAGTGTCCACCGGTGGTGCAGGCAGTGGCTGTCACGTACCTCCAGACTCAAACCGGGCGTAGAAGGTGTTGAGCTCGCCAGGGAGGGAGGCAGAGGGGGTCTCTGCAGATCTAGCTCTCCCTCTGTAGTCTGTGATGGTGCGCAGCCCCTGCCATGTAATCCTCACATCCCCGCTCTCGAACTGAGCCTCCAGCTTGGTCTTGTAGTCCTTCTTGGCCTTCCTGATGGTTCTCAGGAGTGCCGCACGTGTGTCCCCCAGATTCCCAGCTCTGAAGGCGACATTGCGTGCATGGAGAGCAGCTCGTACCTCGCTGTTAATCCACGGTTTCTCATTTGGGAAAATCCGAACTGATTTCTTTGGAACAATGTCCTCAATGCATGTACTGATGAAACACATGACTGTATCTGCAAACTCGTTGACATTGTTCTCTGAAGAGTTCCTAAACATCTCCCAGTCCGTGTTGTCAAAACAGTCTTGTAGTGCAGAGTCCGATTGTTCTGACCATATCCGTGTCTCCTTCTTGCAGATGGGCTCTCTTTTCAGTCTCTGTCTGTAAACAGGCAAGAGCTGAATGGCGCTGTGGTCTGATTTTCCAAAGGAGGGGCGGAGTAGTGGCTTATAGGCATCTGGAAAGGTGGTGTAGCAGTGGTCCAGTATGCCACCCTCTCGGGTGTTACAGGTGATGTGCTGGTGGAACTTGGGGAGAACCTTCTTAAGACACGCCTTGTTAAAGTCTCCTGCCACCACGATGGCGCATTCAGGCTGAGCAGTCTCTTTTTCACTGATGGCTTTGTGCAGCTCATTCAGTGCTATATCTGTACTGGCTCTTGGGTGTATGTAGACACCAATAAAAATAATAGCACTGAATTCTCTGGGGAGCCAGAATTGTCTGAGTTGGATGGTTACAAATTCTACGTCTGGACAGCAGAGGGAACCAATGCGCTGAGCGTCGGTACACCAGGTGTCCTTGACGTAGACGCAGACCCCGCCTCCTTTTCCCTTTTCGGTCAGCTCCTTGGACCTGTCCACCCGGAAGTGTGAGTAGCCGGGCAATTCAATCGCTGAGTCGGGGACCGTTTCATCCAGCCATGTCTCAGAGAGACAAACAATGTTTGTGTTTCTTGTCTCCCCCTGAAACCGCATCCGCGCTCGTAGTTCAGTAATTTTGTTGTCCAGCGATTGAACGTTGGCGAGGAGTATCGATGGCAGTGGGAGCCGGTCCGTTCTTTTCCTCGCCCGTACTAGGATGCCGGCACGTCTGCCGCGGTACCTTCCTCTCCGGAGCCTTTTCCGACGCCGTCTCGGTGGCACAGTTGCCGCACCGCTGATCCATGGATCCACCATTGCATTAAAGCCGTATGCATTAAAGCCCATTCATCCAGAGCTACTCTCCCTCTACCTTCACTCCTTCATCCAGAGCTACTCTCCCTCTACCTTCACTCCTTCATCCAGAGCTACACTCCCTCTACCTTCACTCCTTCTTCCAGAGCTACTCTCCCTCTACCTTCACTCCTTCATCCAGAGCTACACTCCCTCTACCTTCACTCCTTCTTCCAGAGCTACTCTCCCTCTACCTTCACTCCTTCATCCAGAGCTACACTCCCTCTACCTTCACTCCTTCATCCAGAGCTACACTCCCTCTACCTTCACTGCTTCATCCAGAGCTACTCTCCCTCTACCTTCACTCCTTCATCCAGAACTACACTCCCTCTACCTTCACTCCTTCTTCCAGAGCTACTCTCCCTCTACCTTCACTCCTTCATCCAGAGCTACTCTCCCTCTACCTTCACTCCTTCATCCAGAGCTACTCTCCCTCTACCTTCACTCCTTCATCCAGAGCTACTCTCCCTCTACCTTCACTCCTTCATCCAGAGCTACTCTCCCTCTACCTTCACTCCTTCATCCAGAGCTACTCTCCCTCTACCTTCACTCCTTCATCCAGAGCTACTCTCCCTCTACCTTCACTCCTTCATCCAGAGCTACTCTTCCTCTACCTTCACTCCTTCATCCAGAGCTGCTCTCCCTCTACCTTCACTCCTTCATCTAGAGCTACACTCTCTCTACCTTCACTCCTTCATCCAGAGCTACTCTCCCTCTACCTTCACTCCTTCATCCAGAGCTACTCTCCCTCTACCTTCACTCCTTCATCCAGAGCTACACTCCCTCTACCTTCACTCCTTCATCCAGAGCTACTCTCCCTCTACCTTCACTCCTTCATCTAGAGCTACACTCTCTCTACCTTCACTCCTTCATCCAGAGCTACTCTCCCTCTACCTTCACTCCTTCATCCAGAGCTACTCTCCCTCTACCTTCACTCCTTCATCCAGAGCTACACTCCCTCTACCTTCACTCCTTCATCCAGAGCTACACTCCCTCTCCACAGCTCTGCTCAGCCAGTGAAAGACACCTGGTGCTTCCACCTCAACGTGGTGTCAAATCAGCAGCCAGACTCTTCTCCTCGTAGTAGTAGTGGTAGTAGTAGTAATAGTAGTAATAATAGTAGTAGTAGTAGTAGTAGTAGTAGTAGTACTGGTAGTAGTAGCAGTAGTAGTAGCAGTAGTAGTAGTAGTAGTAGTAGTAGTGGTAGTAGTAGTAATAGTAGTAATAGTAGTAGTAGTAGTAGTAGTAGTAGTAGTAGTACTGGTAGTAGTAGCAGTAGTAGTAGCAGTAGTAGTAGTAGTAGTAGTAGTAGTAATAGTAGTAGTAGTAGTAATAGTAGTAGTAGTAGTAGTGGTAGTAGTAGTAGTAGTAGTAGTCGTATGTTAGTTTGAATGAATCAACTCCGCCCGGCTACTTTAATCATCACATTCCTAGAAACACGGGCCGAGGCGGAGGAGTCGCAGCAATTTATAACTCCAATCTCCAAACAAAAATTGAACCTAAGTGCAATTATAATACATTTGAAAGCCTCACGCTTAGTCTGAAATTTCCGAGCTGGAAATAAGAGAAGCCAGTTGTGTTAGTGGTAGTGTATCGGCCCCCTGCTGGCGCTTATCTAGAGTTTTTGTCTGAATTTTCAGATTTCCTTTCTGGATTATTGATCAGTACAGATAAATTCATCATAGTGGGTGATTTTAATATTCATATGGATGTTGAAAGCGATAATCTTAAATTAGCTTTCAATTCTCTTCTAGAATCAATGGGTATCTCACAAAAAGTGGACGGGCCGACGCATTGTTTTGATCATACTCTCGATCTCGTTCTCACCTACGGTGTTGAAACTGATGATCTGTTGGTGTCACCTGTAAACTCCCTTTTATCCGACCATTACTTAATAACGTTTGAATTGAATGTTGTTGATGTTGAAGTGCAGGGCAGGAGGTATTATTTTAGCAGATGTTTGTCTGATGAAGCTATTGCTAAATTTAAGGAGACCATTGCTCATCTTGCGACAGTGGAAAATAGTGAAGCCTCTACTGAAGCAATAGAGGCCAGTGACCTGGGTTCTACCTCTGATGTTGATGTTGATTTTCTTGTTAGTAACACTGCTGATCTGTTGCACTCAGCTTTAGATGAAGTTGCTCCTTTGAAAAGGAGGGTTTCTAGCCACAGGAGCTTAACTCCCTGGTACAATTCAGATATTCGCATGTTGAAACAAAGCGTGCGTAAAATGGAAAGGAAGTGGTACTCTTGTAAGTCTGTAGACTTCTATCGTGAATGGAAAGATATTCTAATAGTATATAAAAAAGCCATTCGCAAAGCAAGAACAGCTTATTATTCAACGTTGATAGAGGATAACAAAAGTAACCCACGTTTTCTGTTCAGCACTGTAGCCAGGCTGACAAAGAGTCACAACTCTGTTGAGCCGTGCATTCCTGCAGCTCTCAGTAGTGAGGACTTTATGGGCTTCTTTAACAGTAAAATCACGAGAATTAGAGAAGAAATCAACCAGCCGGTTGTGGGCGTTTCTTCAGCTTTAGCGACTTCCCTAGGCTCTGACTTGTCTCTAGACTGTTTTGATCCTATAGACCTCCCTGAGCTGACTTCACTCGTTAATAGAGCTAAATCAACCACATGTATGTTAGACCCCATCCCGACTCGACTATTCAAAAATGTTTTTTCTCTTATTGGTGCGACAATACTGGACCAAATCAACCTATCCCTAAGCTTAGGATATGTACCACAGGTTTTCAAAGTGGCAGAAATTAAACCTTTACTTAAAAAACCTTCTCTTGACCCAGACACCTTAGCTAATTATAGGCCAATTTCTAACCTTCCATTTGTATCTAAAATTCTGGAAAAGGCAGTTTCAAGCCAGTTATGTGACTATTTGTATAGAAATGATCTGTTTGAAGTCTTTCAGTCAGGGTTCAGAATGCATCATAGCACAGAGACAGCACTGGTTCGAGTCACGAATGACCGCCGGATGAGACAGAACCGTTGGTTAAATTTCAGGCATGTCTTAGGGACATCAAGGACTGGATGTCCAGAAATTTCTTGCTTCTAAATTCAGATAAAACAGAGGTTATCATTCTTGGTCCAGAGCATCTTAGGAAGGGACTAGATGGTGTTGCGATGGCTTCCAGTGCAACTGTGAGAAACCTTGGTGTTGTTTTCGATCAGGATTTGTCGTTTAAACCATATGTTAATCAGGTTTGTAAAATAGCGTTTTTCCATCTCCGTAATATTGCAAAAATTAGGAAAATCCTCTCGCAGAGTGATGCAGAAAAACTAGTTCATGCGTTTGTATCTTCTAGACTGGATTACTGTAATGTGTTGTTAGCAGGATGTCCAAGTAATTTGCTGAATAGGCTCCAGCTGATCCAGAATGCAGCAGCACGAGTGCTGACAGGAATCAGCAGGAGAGACCATGTCTCTCCAGTGTTAGCGTCGCTCCATTGGCTACCTGTAAAATTCAGAATTCAATTTAAATTTTTATTACTTGCATATAAAGCCCAAAACGGCTTAGCTCCGCAGTATTTACAAGATTTGATAGTGCCTTATGTTCCTGGCAGAGCTCTCCGCTCCCAGGGTGCAGGTTTACTCGTAGTTCCTAGAGTATCTAAATGTAGATTTGGAGGGCGGGCGTTCAACTATCAGGCACCATTACTTTGGAACCAACTTCCAATCTGGGTTAAGGAGGCTGACACCACCTCCACCTTTAAAACTAAACTTAAAACCTTTCTGTTTAGTAAAGCCTATAGTTAGTGTTTAGTAAACCTCTAGCTGGTGTTGGTAAATCTCTAGGTAGTGTAAACTCTAGTGTGTTAGAGTCAGTAGTCATAGTCGCAGCTATAGAACAAAACTATAATAGTTAGTCTCAAATATAGCTTCGCGGTAGATATGCTGCTATAGGCTTATGCTGCAGGGGGGCACTGACATGATCCGGTGGGCGGTGCCTCTCACCCTTCTTCTCCTCTCCTTTTCCCTGCCTCTCTTCTCCATTACCATTTTTATTTATTATAAATATATCATAGCTATCATTTTTGTCCATCGTTCCTGTAGTTTCTTGTGCCGGCCCCCCTTTTTTCTCTTTTGTGCATGTTTGCAGGCTGGAGCCTCGGGAGCTGCGTAGTAGTAGTAGTAGTAGTAGTAATAGTAGTAATAGTAGTAGTAGTAGTAGCAGTAGTAGTAGTAGTAGCAGTAGCAGTAGTAGTAGTAGTAGCAGTAGCAGTAGTAGTAGTAGTAGTAGTAGTAGTAGTAGTAGTAGTAGTAGTAGTAGTAATAGTAGTAGTAGTAATAGTAGTAGTAGTAGTAGTAGTAGTAGTAGTAGTAATAGTAGCAGCAGTAGTAGTAGTAGTAGTAGTAGTAGTAGTAGTAGTAGTAGTAGTAGTAGTAGTAGTAGTAGTAGTAGTAGTAATAGTAGTAGTAGTAGTAATAGTAGCAGTAGTAGTAGTAGTAGTAGTAGTAGCAGTAGCAGTAGTAGTAGTAGTAGTAGTAGTAGCAGTAGTAGTAATAGTAGTAGTAGTAGTAGTAGTAGTAGATGTTGTTTTAAGAACTGCAGGTTATTTCGTCTACAGAGCACGAGCTCTGTTCTGTAAAATGTTCTGGCTCACTGTGCATTGACACTTGAGATGTACATTTTTTCGACCTTTGAGTCCAGCCAAGTCTTTATTTTATTTTATCTTTTTAACATACTTTTTATTTCAGTATCAGCAACTTATACATTCCCGTACAAACACAATGCCTACCTTTTTCCACATTTTCCATCTGACCAGTTTACCACATTCAATTAATAAAGCAACCGACAAGGACGAGACTGAGGAAGACAACATTTCAAAAGAAGAAAACAATAAGGGGAGGGTTATGTGTAGGGACATCTATTCATTGCATCAGCAGAGTCATGACAGGGATCCACCTTTTAATAAAGAGGGTCTTTTGAAGTCTCAGAGAGTAAGTTATCTCTCCCATCTGAAAGACAGAAGTGTTAACCACTGGGTATTTGTGCACTTACCTGCTACTGTCAGCAATATCTGTAAAAGATATTTTTTGGCTTTACCCTCAATTCCTTCTGGTATCAAACCCAATATTTTATGAATTTTCCTGTAAGGGCCCCAAACACATTTTCCCAATATATATTCTATTTTGAACGTGACTGTTTCTCCAGCACTTATCAGAATGTGTCTGATTCATCCTAGTGATTATTTCTGGTCCCATAGAACCTTGTGATGACCTTCCAGTCATCTGAATTTGTGACTACAGTAAATGTGCCTGAGTCATATTTCCTCCTATCTGTCCTGTGATACATCCATGTTCGTTTCAGTTTCCAGGCGTACTGAATCCTTCATGTAGTATGCAGTATACAGTACATACTGATGCAGTATGTAGCATGTAGTACTTAGTATGCCATTTCGGATACAGCCACATTTTAAGAAGTTCTTAAGTAGGAAAAATAAGAAATTCGTAAGAGATGACAGTTCTTAAGACGGTTCTTAAGAAAAAAATTGAGGAATTGCACTTAAGAACTTTCTTATGAACTTCTTAATTTTAGATTTTAAGACATTTCTTAAGATCGTTCTTAAGAACATATTGGTGAATCCGGCCCCTGAATTGTGCTTTCATGTCTTTTTTAGACGGAGGAAGTTATTAAACCCTTCAAACTAAGCTTTAACACTTAGCACGTTCAATGAGGCATGTAGGTTCTGGGATGGAGCTCTTGGATTTTTGAATACATCTCTGATCGTTGAAAGGTCTGATCTTGGGGTACATTTGCCGGGACGTCCACTCCTGGGAAGATTAGCATCTGTCTTAACCGTTTTCTACTTATGATATTTCAGACTGCACAATTATAGAGCCTGAATATTCTGGAATGTTTATTACCATTTCCAATTACTTATCCATGACCAACAGGCAACCAAATGCTCCTGAATAGCAAACTGCCAGAAATGTACTCAAGATCCTTCATAAACAAGTTGTAATAAGAGTTTCTTCAAAAGTGCAAACCTGACTCGCTCAGACGTGCAATGACGTAAATGTGAGTTTCTGCTGAGGCATTAAAGAGTTCCGGAGCAGCGTTAAAGTCAGTTTTTGGTTTATTTGGTATTCAGGTTGTAGTGACATGTTGAAACCAGCTACATATAAATCCATGTGTGCACGCTCACTGCGAGTCGTGCACGTCATTGCACTGCAAATGTGCCAAAGCTTGTGTTCACATAGAAAAATAAAGATATTATTTACAAAAACAGCTGGCCCTGCAGACGTCAGTGGGTTCCTGCATCTCAAACCGGGAACAGCCCTGGCAGGTTCCCCCGGTTCAGTCTGAGTGGCAGTGGAGAGAAACTTGTGTGAACTTAAGTCTTCGTGTGACTGTTGCGTGGCTTGTAAGAGAAGCAGAGTCCTGTTGTAGAAGCTGTTTATGAGTCACCGGACGTCACCAGAACGCTTCAGCTGCATCGCAGCGGATCAGACCACGAGCCTCCGCACACAGACTCGTCATCACGGTCGTTATTTGGTCTTATGTTGGATATGCAATCAGCAGCTATTATCTATACCCCAGCCAGCAGGCCCGTTAGGACCCCAGCTGAGTCAAAAGTGGGTTTAAATGGGTGCATTGTTTCAGTATCAGGCAGGATTGGTGGGCCAACTGTATGGGGGTCATGAGCAGTACTGGAGTTGAGGGGGATGAGGGGGGATGGCATCCCCTCTGAAATAAAAACGGTCAAAATCATCCCCCCTGAAATAAAAACGGTCCAAATCATCCCTCCTGAAATAAAAACGGTCCAAATCATCCCCCCTGTAAAACTGCCATCCCCCCTTTCCATCCCTTATGTCATTTCATCAATGAATGTGGTTTTACTGCTATTTCAACATTTAGAGTCATCACCAGAAAAATAACACCAGAAAAATAACTTATTTGACAATTTTCACCTGTCAAGTGAAAGTACATTTTCAGTTGAAATAAGTAGTAAAATCTGCCAGTGGGACAAGATTTATCTTCTTATTACAAGCAAAAAAAATTTGTTCCACTGGCAGATTTTTCTACTTATTTCAAGTGAAAATCTACTTGAAACAGGTGAAAAGTGTTGTTTTTTCCAGTGATGAGTCTTGTTTTAAGTGTAATGAGATTTTTTTACTAAAATGAGACATTTTAACTAGAAATAAGACAAATATTCTTGTTAAGATTGTGAGTTTTTGCAGTGATCCATTTTACTTATCCTGTGAAGGACAGAGTCATATTGATAAGTTCAGAAAAGTGTTTTTTATTGTTGTGTTTTGATGTATTTGATGTAAGTCCAGTGGATATTTAAAGCTTACAGAAGGCTGCATTTAACTGCTGCTATGTCATTCCTGCAGTATTTCTGCAGGTGTTTTGGTCACTGCTATTATTTGTAATATATTATATTATTTGTAATCAGCACAAATTATCTGTCCCCATATGATAAAATCCACCATCCCCCCTGATTGTTCTTTACAACTCCAGTACTGGTCATGAGGGATACAAGTGGGCTGAATAGGCATGAGCATAACAGGGGATGGAGTGCATCCTGTACAAGGACTGTGACTCAAAACCCACCTAAAAAACAGGTAGATCCCACTCAGAGTACACAAAAACCAACACAGACAAGGCCACTGTGAACAAAGCCACATTTAACCCATGTGGGACCCAGATATAAATGCTAGAAGCGTAGCTAAGTATCCATGCCTGCTCGGTCCTGGAGCATCTCCTGCGACTGCTCACATTCAGAACCCAGCAAGCGTGAATAAGCTCACACACAAGTCTCACTGGTGTCGCCCAGGTGTAAGCGGGCGTGGCCAACGTGTAAAGGTTTCAAGTGGATCTAAAAAAGCAACAGAAAAGTGAACTTCAATGTGACAATTTAAATGACAACCACTTCAGGACGTGGCCACTTGGTGGTGCTGTTGCTACAGATTTCCTCGGGCCTTGCGAGGAGCTTGCAGAAACGATCTGTTTCAATCATGTTGCACTGCAAGTTTGTTTATTGTGTTACCCAGTACTGGAGTTGAGGGGGGATGAGGGGGGATGGCATCCCCCCCTGAAATAAAAACGGTCCAAATCATCCCCCCCTGAAATAAAAACGGTCCAAATCATCCCCCCTGTAAAACTGCCATCCCTCCTTTCCATCCCTTATGTCATTTCATCAATGAATGTGGTTTTACTGCCATTTCAACATTTAGAGTCATCACCAGAAAAATAACACCAGAAAAATAACTTATTTGACAATTTTCACCTGTATCAAGTAGATTTTCACTTGAAATAAGTAGAAAAATCTGCCAGTGTGACAAGATTTATCTTCTTATTACAAGCAAAAAAATCTTGTTCCACAGGCAGATTTTTCTACTTATTTCAAGTGAAAATCTACTTGAAACAGGTGAAAATTGTTGTTTTTTCCAGTGATGAGTCTTGTTTTAAGTGTAATGAGATTTTTTTACTAAAATGAGACATTTTAACTAGAAATAAGACAAATATTCTTGTTAAGATTGTGAGTTTTTGCAGTGATCCATGTTACTTATCCTGTGAAGGACAGAGTCATATTGATAAGTTCAGAAAAGTGTTTTTTATTGTTGTGTTTTGATGTATTTGATGTAAGCCCAGTGGATATTTAAAGCTTACAGAAGGCTGCATTTAACTGCTGCTATGTCATTCCTGCAGTATTTCTGCAGCTGTTTTGGTCACTGCTATTATTTGTAATATATTATATTATTTGTAATCAGCACAAATTATCTGTCCCCATGTGATAAAATCCACCATCCCCCCTGATTGTTTTTTACAACTCGAGTACTGGTGTTACCCAACAAAATAAACCTGTTTTAACATTTCAGACCTGCAACACATCCCAAAACGTGAAGGTACACTGCAGATTATTGCCAAAAGGAGATTAAATTGAATGTTTAAAAAATGCCTCTCAATAAAAGACTGGGAGGGGTTTGCATACTTCTGCTTCTACTGTCCAGAAAATCAATAAAACAAGGAATCTGCAGGGAAATGACCAGGAAGCAAGTATTAGCTGACCACTTGTAATCTAGAGGACCAGCGGACACAAACACAATCGTCGTCGTGCAGAAGAGTAGTGGGATTTTGGAGCAACATCTGCAAAAAATAGACGTTTGCTGACAAATGAAATAAAGCAGATGAGGATTTTTTTTTAAAAAGTCCATAAACCATCTTGGGGTTCATACTCTCCCAACTTCCTCTGACGCTGGGTTGAAGATATTTGACGTGGACCAAACAGAATCCGTCAGTAGGAACCACAACAGAGCATCTCCTGTAAAAAGAGTGAGTGTGTGCAGATGAAGCATGCAGCATGAGTGCACACATCCCTCCACGGTGGAGACGTTCCCGGATCCTGCCGCATCACTGCTGGATCTTCAGTCAGGAAAAGCCCTGCGTGCTTGTATTGTGAAAAACCGCAGAGTCACATTTCACCCACAAACAACTCAAGTGTCCCCAAGTCTCAGGTCCGTGGGTTGGGTTTCGGGAGCAAAACCAGCCTGCGAGCCAGCCCAGAACCCCGCCGGAGAGGCTGCAGGATGAACCCGCTCAGAGTCCGAGTGATGGAACATCTGCAACACAAGAACATTCATCTCAGAACCCACACATGAACACATGAACTCTAGGTCTGGGATATTTGTGAAGCCAGTCCCTCTTTTCACTAAGATGTTTCTGTTCTTATAAGCAGTACTGGAGTTGAGGGGGGATGAGGGGGGATGGATGGCATCCCCCCTGAAATAAAAACAGTCCAAATCATCCCCCCTGTAAAACTGCCATCCCTCCTTTCCATCCCTTATGTCATTTCATCAATGAATGTGGTTTTACTGCTATTTCAACATTTAGAGTCATCACCAGAAAAATAACACCAGAAAAATAACTTATTTGACAATTTTCCCCTGTTTCAAGTAAATTTTCACTTGAAATAAGTAGAAAAATCTGCCAGTGGAACAAGATTTATCTTCTTATTACAAGCAAAAAAATCTTGTTCCACTGGCAGATTGAGTCTATCTATATGAGTTGTAAAAAAAATCAGGGGGGATGGTGGATTTGATCATATGGGGACAGATAATTTGTGCTGATTACAAATAATATAATATATTACAAATAATAGCAGTGACCAAAACAGCTGCAGAAATACTGCAGGAATGACATAGCAGCAGTTAAATGCAGCCTTCTGTAAGCTTTAAATATCCACTGGGCTTACATCAAATACATCAAAACACAACAATAAAAAACACTTTTCTGAACTTATCAATATGACTCTGTCCTTCACAGGATAAGTAACATGGATCACTGCAAAAACTCACAATCTTAACAAGAATATTTGTCTTATTTCTAGTTAAAATGTCTCATTTTAGTGAAAAAAAATCTCATTACACTTAAAACAAGACTCATCACTGGAAAAAACAACACTTTTCACCTGTTTCAAGTAGATTTTCACTTGAAATAAGTAGAAAAATCTGCCAGTGGAACAAGATTTTTTTGGTTCTAATAAGAAGATAAATCTTGTCCCACTGGCAGAAGTGTGAAAATGTACTTGAAACAGGTGAAAATTGTCAAATAAGTTGATTGATGAAATGACATAAGGGATGGAAAGGAGAGATGGCAGTTTTACAGGGGGGATGATTTGGACCGTTTTTATTTCAGGGGGGATGATTTGGACCGTTTTTATTTCAGGGGGGATGCCGCCCCCCCTCATCCCCCCTCATCCCCCCTCAACTCCAGTACTGGCCGTGAGACCCATTTACCTGAACTGTTGGCGGCTAGCTTGGTTCTACTGAAGACGTCAGTGTGTAGAAGTGCCGTGAGAAGAGACGGATTGGTTTAAACTTCTCGTGTAGACAGCAGACACTTACGCGCTGATGCCGGAGGACGGAGGTGGAGCTGGAGCAGGGAGGATGTGGAGGTGAGCGGGTCAGGAGGTGGTGGATGGAGGGGCCGGGGCCAGGGGTCACTTGGGGCTGGTGGCGGTGGGGGTCGGGGGGTACACCAGAGTCACGTCCACCCGCTCCGAGCCGTTCTTCGGACAGATGATCTCGCTCAGACCGTCGGGGCGTGGCTGACTCAGCAGCTCACCTGCAACACACAACAGGTCACACACATTCATGCATTAATGTATTACTATTATTATTACTAGACATGAAGTGAACTTCGGCTCTTGCATTGGCTCATAAATGAACAGATTTATAATAAGAACAAACCCCTTTTCATGTTTGGAAGTTGATTTTTTCATCTTTGAGTGTTTATATTCAACCCACTGGTATGAGCTGAGGAGCGAGCGTACAGAAGGAGGTCAGTGGTAATCTGGCGTGAGAGCAGACGCATGTTATTTGCCGTCTGCTGCAGGGAGATTAGATCTTTTTCTTTTCGGTTCAAGGACACCTGGAAACAGAAGCTGGTTTTATTTTGAACTCGCCCCAGTAACTTCGTCTCTCGGTTCCTCACGAGTAAAAGATGACAGGAATCCTGAACCGGACCGTCAGAATCAGCCACCTGAGGACTTCTGCCACTTCGACAGCACTAAACACACAAGGAGGGCCTGTAGCACCCTATAATGTCATAATTTACTATAATGTCATAATTTCCTATAATGTAATCATTTACTGAAAATGTAATAACGCCTGAAAATGTAATAGAATTTGCACTTAACTCAATCAAAAATGTAATAAAATCCAATAATGTAATAACTTCACCAATAATGTAATAAAATATCCTGACTGATATTGTAATAACATTTTTGCCGATAATGTACATGTATATATACGTTCTACAGTTTGTGTTTTAAGTATCTAAGAATGTTATATACACTGGATTTCAAACACCAGAATGACTATTGGGTTAAATTGCAGACTTTGAGTAGCATGTAATAAATTCTCAATAATGTAATAAGGTATTACATTATCGGTAAAAATGTTATTACAAGATCCGTCATGATATTTTATTACATTATTGGTGAAGTTATTACATTATTGGGTTTTATTACATTTTCGATTCAGTTAAGTGCAAATGTTATTACATTTTCAGGCGTTATTAAATTTTCAGTAAATTATGACATTATAGGAGCCACAGGGCTTTTAAAGAGAGGATAGTGTTGGGCCATAGTCCTACGTGAACATGGGAAGCCTTCATTTCAACTTTAAGGCCCAGCTCTGAGGCCTCACTGAGACCAGCCATTGTTTCAAACCGCATGGTTTAAACAAAGGAACCTTCTTAATGACTCAAAGCCCCGGCAGGATTAGCATTTACGGCCCTTCGGTGATAAGGAATAAAGGAATAGCCCTCTCACTGGCCATAGACGGCTATAAAGAGCAGACCCCCCCTCTTCACTCCATCCATCTTTCTTTTCACGTGTATGAACAGCCATAAGCCCATTTCACACAGAGATTCCGCAATATTGGTGTAAAGAAGTCCTGCCAATACGCCGCCTTTGTTGGTTCACACAGAACCATACAACGCCGGCATAACGCCGCTCCCGTCTGTAAATTCACACAGCATGCCGGCGTTCCGCAATCAGAGGCGTGACGACAGCGTCAGCGTCTAGTGGCATGCCGGCATGCCGGCTGTGTCATTCACACAGACCCCGTTTCGTCTCTGTGACGGCTCTGTGACTACCTCCGCTGCCGGCTTATTGGTGGGGCCACTTGGCCCCCCCATTCCGCCTCCGTGACTTTCACACAGAACAGCGAGGCGGCTTAAAGGCGCAACGTTCCCGCCTCGAACTGGCTGTGTGAAAGGGGCTATAGTGGCACACACACACACACACACACACTCACACACACACACACACACACACACACACACACACACACACACACACACACACACACACACATTTTTATTTTCCTGATATGCATTGGTGTTGCCCCGTTTTGATTGATTCATTTTGATAAATAAAATGAATCAATCATTTTATTGATTCATGTTAAGGTGAAACATCTGGGATCACCTGAACCAACATCTGCAGTGAAACTTTATTCATTATTAATAATTATCGAAATACAATGATGAATAACTCTTTAATAACTGAACCAGCACTCCCAGTAGCACCTTATAATGTAATAATTTCCTGAAAATGTAATCAAATTTGCACTTAACTCAATTGAAAATGTAATAAAACCCAATAATGTAATAACTTCACCAATAATGTAATAAAATATCCTGACTGATATTGTAATAACATTTTTACTGATAATGTAATACCTTATTACATTATTGGGAATTTATTACATTTTAAGGTGGGTCTTTTTTTTTTTCAAAACTGATAAAGTAATACTTGACAGATAATGTAATATGTTCATTTTCAGTCCAGAGTTCTGTATTTTGTGTTTTAAGTATCTAAGAATGTTATATACACTGGATTTGAAACACCAGAATGACTATTGGGTTAAATTGCAGACTTTGATTTCTATGTTATAAATGTTATTACAATATCCGTCAGGATATTTTATTACATTATTGGTGAAGTTATTACATTATTGGTTTTTATTGCATTTTCGATTGAGTTTCCGGTAAGTGCAAATTTTATTACATTTTTAGGCGTTATTACATTTTCAGGAAAGTATTACATTTTAGGGTGCTACACTCCATTTGTGGCACAACAATAGAAAAGGATGGATAGATCGGGGGATTCTCAACCCGAAGAGTCTGACAGCTGGAAGCAGCTGCGATGGAGGACGGAGTGAAACATCTGGATCACCTGAACCAACATCTGCAGTGAAACATCTGGATCACCTGAACCAACGTCTGCAGTGAAACATCTGGAATCATCTGAACCAACATCTGCAGTGAAACATCTGGATCACCTGAACCAACGTCTGCAGTGAAACATCTGGATCTCCTGAACCAACATCTGCAGTGAAACATCTGGATCACCTGAACCAACATCTGCAGTGAAACATCTGGAATAACCTGAACCAACGTCTGCAGTGAAACATCTGGATCACCTGAACCAACATCTGCAGTGAAACATCTGGATCACCTGAACCAACGTCTGCAGTGAAACATCTGGATCACCTGAACCAACGTCTGCAGTGAAACATCTGGATCACCTGAACCAACATCTGCAGTGAAACATCTGGATCACCTGAACCAACATCTGCAGTGAAACATCTGGATCACCTGAACCAACGTCTGCAGTGAAACATCTGGATCACCTGAACTAACATCTGCAGTGAAACATCTGGATCACCTGAACTAACATCTGCAGTGAAACATCTGGATCACCTGAACTAACGTCTGCAGTGGGAGGAGCCGAGAGGCCGACAGGAAGTTGTGATTCTCCTCTGAGGAAGCCAGGAAGCTGCTGCAGTGCTTCTTCCAGCCACACAGAGGCAACAGCTCTGACGTTCCCAACAGCTGGAGAACAGCTGGATCTCCATGTCTGTCAGGTGGATCAGGTTTACCTGTCAAACATCTGACCTGCTTCTACAAACCAACACAACAGCTGAGCTGTCCTGGATGATGGTGGAGGACAGACTAGCATGCAGCCTTATCCTGTTTTTGAAAAACATCTGTATATTACGCAAACCCGGCTTCTTGCTTATGCAGATGTTACCAACCAATAATAGACACAGCTATGATACCAGACTGGCCCTAGCTAATCACTTTTCTCTGCCTATATTCCATGTTCCAGACCAGAGATCAGCACCACTCAAGGTGATCAAACTTACTTATGATTTTTGAAAATATCCATGTCTGTAGATGATATTCTGGTATAATAACCTTCCTGAGTGGCAGCTGGATCAGAGTTATCAGATCATGAAGTTACCAGCCCCTTCAGGTTCATTGATGATTCTAAATTGGGTTTATTATACATTTCCTGAATCTTTATGGTCCTGTGAGTATTCCAGTTTTTGTATTTTGTGTCTCTGTTGTTCCTAGAGGACACAGGGCTAAAAGATAGTATATCATTTGGGCGAAAATAGTGTAAAAATGTGTGTTGTTTATAGTTTAGAGAGCTGCAGTGACCTCTATGTTGGTCAGAAAGATTCACATCTTAGCTTGAATGAATGCTTAAAAGGTCCCTTTAAAATGATACCAAAGACAATATAGTGAAACATTGACAGATATCCTGTACATGAGTCTAAACCAGGATATGCAGCAGCATCTAAAAGGTAATTTTCTGAAGGGGCTGGTAACTTCATGAACTGATAACTCTGATCCAGCTGCCACTCAGGAAGGTTATTATACCAGAATATCATCTATAGACATGGATCTTTAAAAAAATCATAGGTAAGTTTAGTCACCTTGAGTGGTACAGACCAGTGAAGTTTTGGGCTCTGGTCCATGGACTAGTATGCCCAGAACCAATGCATTGAAAAAAACAGCAATGTATAGAGCAGTCACACTGGAACCATCTCCCCCATGTATAGCTGCAATAATCAAGGTGTCAGGTTTTAAAAGGAGACTGAAGCAGCTGTGGTTCAGAAGGACGTTACTATCGGTCCTAGGTATACATTGTGATTATGTTGCAAATTGTAAGTATATTATAAATGGAATAGTAAATATATTTTAAATTACTGTAGGCTATGAGTATATATAGTATAGTAGTATAAGTATATTATAAATTAAATAGTAAATATATTTTAAATTATAAGTATATTACAGATTAAATAGTAAATATATTTTAAATTATAAGTACATTATAAATTAAATACTAAATATATTTTAAATTATAAGTATATTACAGATTAAATAGTAAATGTATTTTAAATTGTAAGTATATTAGAAATTGCATATTATATCATACGCTGTGGACTGTTATTGTATACTATAAATTTAATAGTAATATGGAGTGAAACTGCTGATTTGAAAGAGCTGCAACTATTAGCTATTGTTAAAAGCTGCAGGTGAATGGATGTTGGGACGGTTCCTGTAAAAGCTGGTGGTTTTGTTGTTGCAAACTATTTTTGTTCATAAGTGGATACAGATCTGGTGATAGTAGCAAATATTGTTACTTAAGATTTTGATGTTTTTGGTTGGTTATTTAATCTTTTCTTTGTTTTTGTTTTAATTTATTATTTTAGGAATTCTGGTGAATGTTTTCACCCTTTTTGATTTGTGATTATTGTAATCTTTTGTATATCTTTGTGTGTGGACCCCAGGAAGAATAGTCTTCACATGGTGAAGACTGATGGGGATCCAGCTCCCACCGGTCTGCAGGACGACGCCACCAGGGCCCCGGCGGAGGGATCTACGGCCCCGGCGGAGGGATCTATGGCCCCAGCGGAGGGATCTACGGCCCCGGCGGAGGGATCTACGGCCCCGGCGGAGGGATCTAGGGCCCCGGCGGAGGGATCTACGGCCCCGGCGGAGGGATCTACGGCCCCGGCGGAGGGATCTACGGCCCCGGCGGAGGGATCTACGGCCCCGGCGGAGGGATCTACGGCCCCGGCGGAGGGATCTAGGGCCCCGGCGGAGGGATCTACGGCCCCGGCGGAGGGATCTACGGCCCCGGCGGAGGGATCTACGGCCCCGGCGGAGGGATCTACGGCTGCTGAGGCCGTGACGTGGCAGCTGGTGACCTGCCACATGTCCATGCCATCAATTTCCCAGAAAATCTCTGGGATTTTTGGGAAAATTCTGATCCAGGTTTCATCCAGGTCCAGGTCTGGATCAGGATTTAAATCCCACACAAACCAGCAAGAATAGAAGAAGGATTTGGACCTGAGGTCAAACAAGGACTTATTAAAGCTGATTTAAAACAAATCTAATATATCTGACGGACATTACCAGCTCATTATTTCATGGAAGATTATTATAATCAAGCATGAAATAAACAAGTAATTCAATAAATTTGGAGAAAAAAAAATTATTGCCATGAAACAAATAAATACATTTACATTACAGTATAAATGTTTTCATTTGAATAGTTGAAGGTTTATTCATTCATAAAAATACCCATTAATTTAATGTCTTTATTTTTGTATCTATTTATTCACCAGGTCTTTTTTTCTAGTTACATGTTTGTTCCACAAAGCTTTTATTGTTTTATTGTATTTTTCCTTTTAGATTAAGGAGGTCTTTACCAACTAACTTTTCTCTCTGGAGACTAATTTCATAGTTTCGTATTTATTTATTCAACATTTTCTAAATTTTTTGTCCCTTTTTTTGGATGATTTTATTCTTATTTTCTCCTGAAGACTTTTATTTGAGAATTTATTGTTTTTCCAAGATGTTGATATTTTATCATTTTACTTCTTTTTAGGATTTATTTTTCAAATACTTAATTTGAATCTCTTATTTTTTATTTTTTTATTCAAATTGTTAGGCTTTTATTTTTTTATTATTGTGCTTGTTTATCTAATTGAAGAAGCTTTCATTTCTTTTTTGTATTTTTCTCCTTTTTATATTTCTTTTTCGCTCCTTATTTCAGGATGCTTTTATTTTCTAACATCATCTTCAAATCGCATCTCCTCGTATTCCCTTCCCTCTCATGACATGCATTTGAACTAACCGTTTCCTTCAAACCATTTATTTAAGTTTAACCAGACACATTGGAGACCTTGCAGAGACCTTGAGTGCAGTCGCATCACGATCATGAGCGCGTGCACTAAGAGCAGGCTGACGTCAGCCGTTATTACCGTTTACACAAGGAATCGATGAGCTCTTATCTTTAGCTGATGGAGTTTCTGAGAGTGCTGCTGACTAACCACGACCGCGCCCGCGCATCCGCTAGACTCTTTGATGGATCTGTTCGCTCCAAACATATAAATATGAAATAAAAACGGTCCAAATCATCCCCCCTGTAAAACTGCCATCCCCCCTTTCCATCCCTTATGTCATTTCATCAATGAATGTGGTTTTACTTTTCAACATTTAGAGTCATCACCAGAAAAATATCACCAGAAAAATAACTTATTTGACAATTTTCACCTGTTTCAAGTACATTTTCACTTAAAATAAGTAGGAAAATCTGCCAGTGGGACTAGATTTATCTTCTTATTACAAGCAAAAAAATCTTGTTCCACTGGCAGATTTTTCTACTTATTTCAAGTGAAAATCTACTTGAAACAGGTGAAAATTGTTGTTTTTTCCAGTGATGAGTCTTGTTTTAAGTGTAATGAGATTTCTTTACTAAAATGAGACATTTTAACTAGAAATAAGACAAATATTCTTGTTCTTGATAAGTTCAGAAAAGTGTTTTTTATTGTTGTGTTTTGATGTATTTGATGTAAGCCCAGTGGATATTTAAAGCTTACAGAAGGCTGCATTTAACTGCTGCTATGTCATTCCTGCAGTATTTCTGCAGCTGTTTTGGTCACTGCTATTATTTGTAATATATTATATTATTTGTAATCAGCACAAATTATCTGTCCCCATATGATCAAATCCACCATCCTCCCTGAATGTTTTTTTTACAACTCGAGTACTGGAGATAACTGAGATGCTGCCTGTCAGGCAAACACAAGGGCACCACACCTTAACAACTTTAATGATTCATAAAGTGACTGCATCTGTGACGTGTGACTGCACAGCGGCGGATTTCTGATCAAACTGTTACGTCAGTTTGTTAATGCATCACTTCAGCTTTCAGGAATAGCTGCATCGACTTTTTCCATGAACAGAACATTGGTTTCATTGCAGCAGGCAGCTGCCGGCTCGTGGAGCTGCTGGGCGTCCGGAATTAGGTCAAGGCCTAATTCCTGCTCCTCCTCCTCCTCCTCCTCCTCCTCCTCCTCCTCCTCCTCCTCTGACTGAGTGCTGTCAGGGCAACACGCTTCATTTCAAGAAGCAGGAATGTGCAGCCCCCCCCCTCTTGAACCACCGTCAGCAGGTAGACAAATCATTTAACCCCCCCCATCCCCACCTTCCCCCCAGTTCCTCCTCTCCCCCACCACCATACTACATTTCAGCTGCAGCCATAAAAGGAAACAGCCACTTCTCCAGAGCAGCACAAGTTTTCCTGTCTCCAGGAAACTCCCACTGGGATGTTTGGAAAAACCGGTCAGCAGTCAGGCTCTGCTTCTTTCACAAACTGTTCCCCGACAGCTCAGACTTCCCCCTGAACTTCCTCCTCCATTGTGAGGGAGAACCTTGTGGAAGTGGGCTGCAGAGGAGCTGAACCGTCCTGCAGGCTGACCCGGAGCTGCCCCCGCAGCCGCTCTGACTCCCCGTGTTCCGCTTCTCAGGGCTCTGACTTTCTAGGTTTATATCATAACAAGCCCAACATCTGCACTTGACACGTCTGAGGCTTCGGAGAGAGACTTTTTCCGTCTCTGAATCCAGACAGGAACGATGTGATTCGGCCCTTAGTTATTTAATTAGAAGGGATTTTTTCCACTCTGGCTCTCAGAGAAGGGAAATGGCGTGATGCCCTGCACTACCTCAGAGGTAAAAACATGCCATTAAACACTCATAAAGACTATAAATGTTGCTGTTTGCTTCCAGAATAAAGGAACACTTTCACCGCAGCTCCTCAAAGAAGACTAAATATTTCAGTGATACACAGAGCTGGTAGTAACGAGTTACATTTACTCCATTACATTTACTTGAGTAAGTTTTGGGAAATGTTGTACTTTTAGGAGTAGTTTTGAATCACTATACTTTTTACTTTTACTTGAGTAGATTTGTGAAGAAGAAACTGTTCCTCTTCCTCCGCTACATTAGGCTACGTTGAGCTGTTACTTTTCTTTTATCCCTTTTATCCACGTACGCGTCAATCTCATGACATCACTGGGTGATTCTTTGGGAAAAATGTTTGTTTTTGCATGTTTTGTCACATTTACACAGACTCAAACACACACAGAGTTTCTATGAGTTCATGTTTGTTCTAGTTCTGCTGGTTAAAAAAGAAAAGTACAAAGAGTTGAAATTTCATGCTACTTGTGCTTAATTTAATTTTTTTATTCTGTTATTATTTTAAGTACTTGAATTTACTTTAAGATTATTTTAATTTAAGCTATTTTTTGTATTAATTTTAATTTATTTTATTGATTTAATTTGCCTGAAGAAGATTATTTTGTACTTTTGTATGTTTGAATGGTTGTGTTAAAAAAATAAATCAGACGTTTCTCAACAGTTACTCAGTACTTGAGTAGTTTTTTCACCAAGTACTTTTTTACTTTTACTCAAGTCATTATTTGGATGATTACTTTTTACTTCTACTTGAGTCATATTATTCTGAAGTAACAGTACTTTTACTTGAGTACAGTTTTTGGCTACTCTACCAGCTCTGATGATACAGATCAACAGTTCAACCACGTCTTCACAGCGCGTTCATGGTGGATGGTTTTCAACACTAGACTCCACCCCCCTGCAGGCTGTGCCTTATAAGAGATCTGTCCTACAGCTTGTCCTCCTCATTTAAAGGAGCACAAGGCAGGATTGAGGCAGAATTTATGAAAAAAATGTGTATACGTTTTAAGTTTTCTAGTAATAATGTCAGATGAAGCGTTCCAAACCAAAAAGAATGTTTCCTCTAGTGTATCTCTCCTTTGCCTTGAACAGGCTGTGTGCTGCAAAATGCGTTGCAATTGTGGGGCCGAATTTCCCGCGCTGTCCTGCGGATGTGACGTCACATGACACTGCATGCACGTTCTCCCCGTTCTCCCGTGCCGGTGTGGGTACCAGATTGTATCGGGCTGCAATATTTTCCCCGGAAGTGTGCATTTTTTCCCCGCGATGGTATTTTAGTCAGAAGCAGCAGATCATAGTGGAGGTAAAAGGGAGAAGAAACCTATACAAGGAATTATCAGAATTATCAGTGATCTTACTGACATAGGCTAAAAAAAATATTAAAGTTAAAAGATTTATTAGGGACTATTTTCATTAGACAATTGGAGATTCATCAGTGAGCTGAGAACAATAATAGCCTACTATATACAGTATAGGGTAAACAATCGTTTGCTTGCTGCATAGCAGTAAGCAGTGAAATATTTTGATCTTAATAGACATTTTAAAGTATCGATTTGCTTTATTACATTTATTAATCATCAGTTTTCACAAGACGGAACGTCATCACGTACGGTCAAAAGCCAATCACAAGACGAAACGTCATCACGTACGGAAGCCAATCACAAGACGGAACGTCATCACGTACGGGGAGCCGGGAAAAAAAAGCAGATGGGAAAAAAAAGCACCGACACCGGCTTCACTGTTGGCTGCAGTACCCCCGACAGCCGTCGTGGTGAAGGGTGGTGCTAGAGAGTCTCATTTCTTAAAAGGAGCCTCATGCTCCTTTAAGAGATACAGTGAATGGAACATGGTGGAGCTAAAGATATGGAGGCTGGCTGGCCAGGAACTAAATGTGCACTGAAACAACACATTACCTTCTTAGTTGTGCTATGACATAAGCCTTTTTAAAGTATCCCAGATATGTTAAAATGCAGAATATATTTGAATGACTTTGGTGGGTTTTTGAGGTTTCGTGTAAAGATCATCCAGTCACAAACCTGGAACTGATACAAATCTAAACCTGCCAGTGTTCACTGAACTCACACACAAACATCCTCCTGTGTGCGTCTCAGACGCCGACGTCCTGACGCGTCATGTTTGGGGTTCAAACATGTCCAGCTTTCATCTGAAACAAGTCTGTTGCCATTCAGGTCCACACACACACACACACACACACACACACACACACACACACACGCTTAGCTACTGTTCCTGGGACTCAAACATTAAGCTAACCACCACTCTGACCTCCACCACTAACCAGAGACGTCTATTCCCTGAGGACTGCGCTTTGCTCAAGTTAATATTTAAGAAGGATAAGCCAATAAGTCATATTAAAGGAATATTCTGAGTGAAATCAGCTCTGGTATTTGATGTTAACAGATCTTAACTTTTGATAGGGAGCAAAACCACATGAATCCAGAAAGTATGAACAGCATTTCTAGTATAATAGTATAAATCATAATGAGAAAACTGGATGATGAGAAAACTGGCTTATAGGCTTCTGGTCTGTTGTTGTTGGTAAGTATAAATCAATTTAAATTGTTAATTTAATGACAGTAGCTGATAGATGGCTCAGAAGGGGAGGGGCCTTGGATAAGGGGAGTGGCTGGTCAGCCCGGGTCACTGGTGATTCTGACTCAAAATGAGGTCTGAGGATTACCGCTGTACACACACATGCACATGCATTCACACACCTGCCCTTACCAGCAGTACTCAGGTTGTAAAAAATAATCAGGGGGGTGGTGGATTTTATCATATGGGGACAGATAATTTGTGCTGATTACAAATAATATAATATATTACAAATAATAGCAGTGACCAAAACACCTGCAGAAATACTGCAGGAATGACATAGCAGCAGTTAAATGCAGCCTTCTGTAAGCTTTAAATATCCACTGGGCTTACATCAAATACATCAAAACACAACAATAAAAAACACTTTTCTGAACTTATCAATATGACTCTGTCCTTCACAGGATAAGTAACATGGATCACTGCAAAAACTCACAATCTTAACAAGAATATTTGTCTTATTTCTAGTTAAAATGTCTCATTTTAGTAAAAAAAATCTCATTACACTTAAAACAAGACTCATCACTGGAAAAACAACAATTTTCACCTGTTTCAAGTAGATTTTCACTTGAAATAAGTAGAAAAATCTGCCAGTGGAACAAGATTTTTTTGCTTGTAATGAGAAGATAAATCTTGTCCCACTGGCAGATTTTTCTACTTATTTCAAGTGAAAATTTACTTGAAACAGGTGAAAATTGTCAAATAAGTTATTTTTCTGGTGATGACTCTAAATGTTGAAATAGCAGTAAAACCACATTCATTGATGAAATGACATAAGGGATGGAAAGGAGGGATGGCAGTTTTACAGGGGGGGATGATTTGGACCGTTTTTATTTCAGGGGGGATGATTTGGACCGTTTTTATTTCAGGGGGGGATGATTTGGACCGTTTTTATTTCAGGGGGGGATGATTTGGACCGTTTTTATTTCAGGGGGGGATGATTTGGACCGTTTTTATTTCAGGGGGGAGGATTTGGACCGTTTTTATTTCAGTACTTAAAACACCTGAACTATAACCGAGACCTCTGAGAGTAAGAGTTCTAGGACTGGATCAGAGGAGCTGCGATCCTTCAGCCGGTCCACAGATTATTCCACAGATTTAACTACTTTTTAGCTAGCTCAGTCATCATAAATGGCCCTAAACGTGCTAAATTACAGTGGTTTATGACCAACTGAGTGGATCTCAGCAGAAGCTCCTACTCCGACAGAACCAGCCGGATGTTTCTCTCAGCAGGGACGTTTCCAGCTTCAGCAGCAGCTCTGCAGGGCCGTTTCCAGCTTCAGCAGCAGCTCTGCAGGGCCGTTTCCAGCTTCAGCAGCAGCTCTGCAGGGCCGGCAGCCGCTCAGAGGAGGATCATAGAGCTGGGCTGGATAAGACTGTGTAATGGAGCGGTAAGAGACCCACAACCCGTCAAGCTCTTCTGCAGATTCAGAGCTCCATTGTTCTGAAGCTACCGTCCACAATTCACAAACCCGTTCAGGATTCTTTAGCTTCGAGAAGAGGATTTAAACTCCTTTACCCTCTGTAACCCATCCCTGTAGTTATGTTTGTATGAGCCTAGGCTGCTTGGGTAACTCCCATGATGCACTGGGCAGCACAGGAGGTCGAGTTTGGTTATTAAATGAGGAAAATACAAGTTTGTGCAACATATTACAATGTGTCATTTTCTATGGAACAAAAACCAAGACAAAATGTAAGAAGTGGTGTGTGAAAGGTCAGGGTTCTCCCGCGCGTATGTCCACCGCCGCTTTTACCAGTCGTTCACATCATTATTGGGCAATTTTACTCCCCTCCCCTCATATCTGAAGCTCCAACCACAGCATTTCAACCACATTCAGGTCTGAACTTGGACCAGATCATTTCAAATCCTTGATTCTTTTATAGTTCATCATTTAGATGTGGATTTGCTGCTGTGTTAGGGATACGAGAACCACTGACCCAACAGATATCATGACTGACCATGTGATGGCGCTAATGCAGGTTTTTTTTTCTCTGCTGTTCACAAATGACCAACAGCATAAACTGAGACAAAAAAGAAGAATAGATCTAAAGTACAACAAAACCCAGTATGACATCTTCATTCATCTATGCTTTGTTTTTCTTGTAATCTCCATTTTCATCAAATCTACTCGGAGCATAATGTTTCTCGTCCAAATGGTTCAAGTACGTTGTGTTCACATATGTCCTGCTAGCAGAACAATAAATCAGCAGAGACCTCCATCACCTAGTTCCTCTAAGCCAGTAGTCGGCAACCCAAAATGTTTTAAAGCCATATTGGACCAAAAAAACAAAAAACAAATATGTCTGGAGCCGCAAAAAATGAAAAGTCTTGTATCAGAATTAGAATGAAGGCAACACATGATGCATGTATCTATATTAGTTATAACTGGGGGATGATTTTTTTTTCATTATGCACCTCGAGAAAAAACTTCGAAATGTCGAGAAAAAAGTCAAAATTTTGTGAAAAAAATCGAAATGTTGAGAAAAAAGTCAAAATTTTGAGAAAAAAGTCGAAATGTCGAGATTAAAAAGGAAATGGAAAAAGGAAGAAAAAAGAGAAAAAAAGGGAAAAAAGAGAAAAAAGGAAAAAGAGAAGGAAAAAAGGGAAAAAAAAAGAAAAAAAAAGTTGAAAAAAAGGAAAAAAAAGGTCAAACATTTTTGAAAAAGCTCCAGGGAGCCACTAGGGCGTTGCTAAAGAGCTGCGGGTTGCCGACCCCTGCTCTAAGCGTACCTGAGACATCTCTTACTGTAGAAACGTTTTCCGCCCTGCAAAAGGTTCCTTTTCCAGAGTAGTTCCTGGTAACGGACACACACGTCAATGATCCAGCCCTCAGAAAAACCACCCAGAACCTGCTAATGGAAACACACCTGAACAGGGCTCTCAAATGTCTTGGTAACAAAAAATTTTTTTTGATCATATTATGATGGAAAGTTCGGGTACTGACTATCCAGGAAAAAAACAACATGAAATCATCTATTAGTTATAGTGATGTCCCTCGTCTCCGTTACCAAGACTGGGTTTACCTTCTCACCTTCTCCTTTTTCAAGTATTTGAGTTGCACGTAAAAGCTACCACTAAAGGGTTTAGCCATTTGCTTGTTTTTACTAATTGTTGATTATTTGACGTCAGGAGATCATCATAATATATGATATAATATATGATATGATATAATATCATCTACCATTCTTGAAGTTGTACCCAACATCTAGAAGATCAGTGTGAGACGTAACGAGGGAGGAACTGTAGCTGCACATCAATATGACTGTAGAAATCATGCCACGTATAAGAGCTGTAATTAACTTTAAATTTAAAGTGGCTAACAGAGGCCTGTAGCGTCTGGGCTGCACCTCTGGAGTGTTTCTCTGAACATTGCACGCTCTGATCTTGGGGTAAATTTACTGGAATGTCCACTCCTAGGAAAATTGAAAGCTGTCTCAGATGTTCCCCCCTTGACAATAATCTGTTTTACAGAAGGACGCTGAACTCTAAATAGTTTGGAAAGGGTTGTATAACCTTTCCCACATTGATGTGCGGCAACAGTTGCTTCTCTAAGACCACAGATGATGTCTTGCCTGCTTTTTCAATGTCATGTGTTGGTTACTCTCCTGGTTACTCCCAGATCTCTGAAGAACCGCTGAGGCCCAGATGTGACGAGGGCTGCAACAGTCGGGAGAAGTTTCTTTGTTCTAATTTAAAATGAGATAAAACCTGAAGGTTTCTGCGCTGAAACACAGTCGCAGAAACAAAAAGATTTAAGAAGTCTCACGTCTCACATCGACTCTCCTCTTCACCAAAAACAGTCTCAAAACAGGGAAATCCAAGCCATGAAATGATGTTTCCAGGTTGGAATATTTCAGTGAGAGCTGACGTTTGGAGTATCTGCTGATGTTTCTACAGCTTTTTCACCGCTGTCTTCCGGTGCAACTCGGAATCTCTGGAATGTGAACACCATCAATCACTCTGCAGCAACCCTGCGGCTGCTGAACTCCACCTCATCCTCCGTCCTTGTGAGCACATTCCTGTTGTTTCTGGAGGAACACAGTCTGCACATCTGCAAGCGGGCCACTGTCAGCATCTCCGACGCCTCCCACGTGACAGCATTATTATTATTTTATCAAACCACAAAATAATACAAAACGGGTAACAATACAAGTGTGAAAAACCAAAACAAAAAAGGCATTCAGGTACAGAGCAAGAGGGGACGCTAGAAAACAGTACAAAACAACAAAATCAATGTTTTTGGTCAGATATTCTTCTATGTGGGCGTGTACAGGACTGTCAGAAAATTAAGATATTGTGATTTTCTGTAATGCAATTAAAAAAACAAAATGTCATACATTCTGGATTCATTACAAATCAACTGAAATATTGCAAGCCTTTTATTATTTTAATATTGCTGATCATGGTTTACAGTTTAAGAAAACTCAAACATCCTATCTCAAAAAATTAGAATATTCTGGGAATCTTAATCTTAAACTGTAAGCCATAATCAGCAATATTAAAATAATAAAAGGCTTGCAATATTTCAGTTGATTTGTAATGAATCCAGAATGTATGACATTTTAGTTTTTTTTTTTAAATTGTATTACAGAAAATAAAGAACTTTATCACAATATTCTAATTTTCTGAGACAGTCCTATATTTGGGTGTGTGGTGTGTATGAGTATGATGGTTTTGTAGAATGATGGTTATTTTAGGAGAGAGACAGCAGCCCAAAAAATAAACAAATATAAATAAATAGATAGGATAAATAAAATATATAAATAAATGAATAAATAAATAAGGAAAAATGGCAGGACCGGTCCGGACAGCAGAGCCAGACCTGAGTTAAATACATTCATTTGTATGTGTTTATTTTTTGTTTTTCGTTTCCTTTTCCCTTTTAATTTGCTTTCTAATTTGGTATGTTTCCTGCCGGTCCAGAGCCCGGACACACTCCCCCCAGTGACTTGAATGAGAAAGTACGTCCAAACTCCCGACCGGCAGTGCACACATTTTCACATTTTCCTCTTTTCCTTTTTATTTTAAGTTCTCAATTTTAAACTCCTTTCCCTCTCCCCTTCCTTCTAGCTGTCCCTTACTTTGGGCCGCCATCAGGCCCTTCGCACCGTAAGTGCTCGGGCCCTAATTAACAATCAACACATAGATGAGGAAAGACAGAAAAGCATTGGCAGTGTCATCGGTCTTATCGGTGGGGATATTGATGGTGGTTTAACTGTCCTCGTGGTGCATTCAGGAGAGCCATGGTGTTGTGTTTGCCAAATAATTGTCCATCAATATTATATTACGTGACAGCATTATTAATCGGAGACCGTTGATTACAAGAGTGCAAATTCAAATTACCGGTTCAAATCTTCATTGTTTGAAGTAATTTAGATCTTTGTGCTCCAGGAAACACTTAAGATGTCATCAGGTTTTATATTGGTTTGCCAGATTTTGCAGCGATTTATCAAATATTAAAACTTTTATGGAGTAAATTAACCTGGTATAGTGGGTCAAGGTCATTTTTGTTTCATAAAACGTCGCCGAACAAAAGCCGTTTTATTCAGAAACAGTCAGAGAGCCAAACTATATCAACTAAACTGAAATGTTTCATTTCAAGCAAACGAGTCCTCCTTTTCCTCTTGATCCACAGTTTCCTTTACAAATCTGAAACTTGTAAATTTGCAGAAATAAATTTAAGTTTTGTTCTGTGCATAGTATGACAAATAAAAGAGAAAAGGGGCTTTACTGTGTATGTAATTAAATAAACAAAGTTTAAAGTGTTTTAACCTGATGTGACAGGTGAAATGTAGGATAGAGGCATGAAAAACTGAGTCAATTTCACAAAACTGAGCTCTTTAAAAGAAAACCACACGTCTAATTACTTCCAAATCTGAAGATGTGAATGAGCACATCTTACGTGATGAAACTGCTGATTTCTCTGTATCTGAAGCATCTGGATCAGCGGTCGGCAACCCACAGCTCCAGAGCCGCATGTGGCTCTTTAGCGCCGCCCTAGTGGCTCCTGGAGCTTTTTAAAAAATGTTTGACCTTTTTTCCATTTTTTTCCCCTTTTTTCTTCCTTTTTCCTTTCCTTTTTAATCTCGATATTTCTACTTTTTTCTAAAAATTTCTACTTTTTTCTCGAAATTTCGACTTTTTTCTCAATATTTCGACTTTTTTCTCAACATTTCGACTTTTTTCTCGACATTTTGATTTTTTTCTCAACATTTCGACTTTTTTCTCGACATTTGTCTCAAGATTGTACTTCAACATTAATCTTAACATTTCGACTTTTTTCTCGAAGTGCATAATGAAAAAAAAAATCTTCCCCCAGTTATAACTAATATAGAAACATGCAGCATGTGTTACCTTCATTCTAAGGCTTATACAAGACTTTTAATATTTTGCAGCTCCAGACATATTTGTTTTTTGTGTTTTTGGTCCAATATGGCTGTAAAACATTTTGGGTTGCCGACCCCTGATCTGGATGAACTTGTGTGAAACGATGAACGAGAGGCTGATGTTTCCGATCTGCTCCGAGTGTGGAGGGTGTTTGGATAGCAGCGGTGCGAGGGATGCCTGGGTTACTGCTGACTAATTACCGGCTGCTTGTGGTGAGCAGACAGCAGCCAAACACTGTGGCCTCGGCTGCCATTCAAGTGTCAGGAGGAGGAGCCCCGAGAACCGCCTGCTTCTAAATCAGACAGAGGTGGAGGAAAGCAGGGTGCGGTCTGGATTTCCTCATCCAGCCTCGTGATAAGGCAACATCTCTGCCCTCACATCTGCTGACGGAGCAGCGTTCAGGATCTACCTGCAGAGAAAATCCCCCTCCCCGCTGCCTGAGTCACATGTCTGAGACGTCGCAGCGGGATTACTGTGGTGTGATGTAACAGGATTGTCTTCCTGCAGCCACATTACTCACCGACGCGCTTCTCTCAATCGGAAGCAGCGACGCAGAGCTGAAACTACCCGACGCAGAGGATCTTACTGAGGAACAGGACTGATCCCCTCTCCCCCGGATCAGCGTCAGGCTCATATCTGATCCTGAAGCTCCAGACTAAAACAGGTTTCAACAGGCTGCTGAGAAAACCCATAAGCGCTCCTTTCTCAGGATGACATTCCAGCCCCAAAAACAAGCATCAACATGTTCTTTTAAATCTGCCGTCCAAGTCCTAAAGATCACGGCATTGATGAACCTTCAGGAGGGTCTGTAGCACCCTAGAATGTAATCATTTCCTGAAATTGTAATAAAATTTGCACTTAACGTAACTCAATCGAATATGTAATAAACCCCAATAATGTAATAACTTCACCAATAATGTAATAAAATATCGTGACGGATATTGTAATAACATTTATAACATAGTACTCAAAGTCTGCAATTTAACCCAATAATCATTCTGGTGTTTCAAATACAGTTTATATAACATTCTTAGATACTTAAAACACAAAATACAGACCTCTGGGCTGAAAATGAACATATTACATTATCTGTCAAGTATTACTTTATCAGTTTTGAAAAAAAAAGACCCACCTAAAAATGTAATAAATTCCCAATAAAGTAATAAGATATTACATTATCGGTAAAAATGTTATTACAATATCCGTCAGGATATTTTATTACATTATTGGTGAAGTTATTACATTATTAGATTTTATTAGATTTTCGAATAAATTAAGTGCAAATTTGATTACATTTTAGATTGAGTTAAGTGCAAATTTTATTACATTTTCAGGCGTTATTACATTTTCAGGAAATTATTACATTATAGGGAGCTACAGGGTCAAACCTAAAGTAAGAGCACCAGCCGCTCTCACGGATGGCCCAGAGACAATAAACTGATCTGTTCAGATGTCACAGGAACCGCCGACACTCTGAACTCTGAGGCAACAAATCTGTCCCGAGACGTCTAAAAACACACAAACTCCCCCCAAGATACAACTTCACTGGACTGAAAACGACTGATCGTTTGTTCCTACGACTGTCCCTAGCATGCCGGAGACCAGATCAGGCTGGAGCGCCAACGCCAGCCAAACCAACCAGACTAAGAGAAGCCGGGAGAAACTGTGATTACACTTCTGTGTAATCACAGTTTCACTGGACTGAAAACGATTGATCGTTTGTTCCTATGACTGTCTCTAGCATGTACTCGATGAAAGGACCCGGGACTTGTTTGGCCCCGTCCACACGTAGCCGGGTATCTGCTAAACCGAAGATATTTTCCTACGTTTTGACCTGTCATCCACATGAAAACGCAAATAAACGAATGTTTAAAAAAACTCCGGGCAAAGTGAAGATTTTTGAAAACTCTGTTTATGTAGATGCGTGTAGACAGAGACAACCGGAGCTTTGCGTTTTCGAACGTCACATTATGCGCCAAAACAACAACAAATCTGCTCTGATTCTGACGTCTAAACGTGCAACCTTTGTTTACTACAAAACTACAGATGATCCACCATCTGTTCTCCAAGCTATTTATTAAATAAATGGTCTCTGCTCTTGACCACCGTTTACTGCGTTACACCGACGCAGAGCCTACGCCGTAGGGTACGCGGCGACGCGCACCGTACGCCGTACCCTACGGCGTATGCTACGGGGTAGGGCTGCGTCCATTTAACGCGGCAGCTCCGTGGCGGGACACGGGGGGACTCGGGCGCGTTACCGAGAAGGAGACGCCGCTCCCGGGAAAGCTGCGCCGCGGAGGCCCGAAGGCCGGAAGAACAGATGATCTACAGGTTTGGAATGCTTATGAATGTGGTCGAAAACGCAGATCTTTTTTGTTATGTGTGGAAGGTTTTTTTTTAAAAAACGATGTAATGTGGATACAAATTATTTTATAAACGGAGGGGGGAAATATTCGGTTTTAAAAATACCCGGCTACGTGTGTACATAGCAAAAGTGAAGGAACGTCTCTACACCTGGATGCTGAACTGAGTTTCTGTCCGTTTTATCTACACTGAGTTCATTTGTGTCGCCTGCTGATGCTTTGTATGATGATGTTATCCAGGCAACAAAAACACCACCTCGGTGCGTTAATGGAAACCAACCGAGCTCCACCGGCTTTGAACAGTGATCATCTTTGTTCTCGAGCGACATGTCTGACAGTGGCGACAACTTCTTTTTACCCCTGTTGTGTTTATTCCGTCCGGTTCAGGAAGGTTTCTCATCTTCTTTCTTCTCTTTTTTGATTTCATCACTTCTGTGTAACTACAGTTATTGTTTTTTTCACTGTCAACGCTGAGAAAGACGCCTTCCAAACTCCTGACTCCGACCTTCGGGTAACTGTTTCACAAAAAAAACCTTAACATCATCGTAATGACAGAAATGACTTTAAAAGAACTGATGAGATTTTATCTCTGCCGGTGGAAAGAACTTGTGATCTGAACCCACCAGAGTCAAAACTGCACAACGAAACCCATCTACAAGTCTAAACATCGTGACTCTTACACGACCGCGGAGCTGGAACTCTCAACTGAAACAACAGCAGCTTTTTACTTTCCCTTTCCTCGACCGTTTGCACTTCAGGATGTTTTTCTTCTGATCTTACAACATTTTACTGACTGAAAGCATTGAAATTAACTTAAAATAATTGGTCATACAAGAATGAATGGATCCGATAAAGCAGATAAAGCCTCACGTCCACGACTATCAGGAGTTAGAGACACTAATTGCACCAAAAACAAAGGTTGCAGATATCAAAGTAAAATGTGTTCCCAGGAGGCTCTTGGCAGTTTGCTTGAATAACGCTGGAATGATTTAATGCCTGATCCGCGCTCCTGGAGAGTGTTAAACCGAAGCCGGAGGCGGGAACACGAGCTCTCACCTTGGCTCAGGTTCATCACGAACATGTGTGAGAAAAGTATGTCTGAGCGACAGCGTGACGCCCAGAGGAGGCTGGGGGAGGCCAGCGCCTGCAAGACGAGCACAGTGTGAGTTAAATAAGCTCTGCCTCGCTGCTCATCCACTGAATGTGAAGCTATAATCCCAGCATATCCTTTAACTGGATTAAGAGTTGCACAGCAAGAGTGAAAACCCAGAGGCTGAAGCTTCTCCTGACCCAGCGTGCTGCAGACGCGCCGCATAACGCGTCAGCTGATCAGCAGAAGCGTCGACCGACCGTCTGTAAACTTTCCCGTCTCCAGTTTTTCAACAAAGAGAATATTCTCCTTCTTCTCATCTTTGCGTCACTGTAACGTCAGTCTGTTCTGGTCCAACAAAACATGAAATATTCTGGTCAAATGACCCGTAATCTGTCGTCCTGCTGCGAAGGAGCTGAAAAAGCTCCCGAAACCATCATATCACTCTTTTAAAGTTAATGCAAAGGACTGGCTTGTTGACTCACAAAGATGTGAGCACTACTAGTACTACTACTATTAGTACTACTACTAGTAGTAGTGCTAGTGGCTCCTGTATCAGGAAGTGAATACATGTAATTTAAAACTGTATGCTAGCCAATTTGGCTGGTTTTAAGATGATTGTACTGTACTTTTATTCATTTGTTTTATTCTATTCTATTTTTGCACTGTATCTGTCTTTGTTGTGATATGTCATGCATGCTGTATTTGTGTTTATGTCTATTGTGCATTTTTTATTTAATTTAAAAAAAAAGTCTATTAACATCTGGCGAAGGGACTGCCGATGAAAATTAGCCTTTTGGCTAACTCGGGTACATTTACTTCCTGCAAGGAAACGTTGATCAATGTACACTATCCCTTTTTAAAAATAAAGAATTATATATAAATTATATAAAACCAGATCCCAAGATGCACTGAGGCGTGTGTTTATTCAGTGAGTATCCAAACCTGCACGGTGACATCACAGACCTGCATTAGCAGGATTAATTAGTCTCTCTGCCGTCATCTCCACCCACAACTTCACATCGTGCTGCATTCGTGGACCTCAGAGTTCTATCCATCCATCCATTATCTATACCCGCTTTAGCCTTTGCAGAGTCACGGGGGACCTCAGAATGGTGTAGCACAAATCTGCGGGACAGATCTCTGAGCAGGCACGCCCTTTACAGCAGACAGGGTGGAGTCTAGAGTCCTCCTCCTGAAACCAGCTGCCATGGCTACATCTGTACAGTCATGACAGAAAAGGGAGTTGTTGTACATAAAGACCTGAGGAAACTATCTGTAGTCTTTCCATGTTTATGTGAGACCGTTTATCACCTGGCGTCTCCTATTTGGCGCTGAGGTGCTTTAAATTACCTACAGTCCCGACTGAGCTGCACCGCTGCTCGTGCCGGCGTTAATCTCTCTCAGACAGCTCCTGGAGCACCGGCCAGTCTGAGCCGCGAGGTCAGGATCAACTCTGCTTCATCTATTTTTGTGTCGTTTCTAATTTTGAACCAACCCAACTAACCGTGAAGCTGAAGGACGGCGTTGAGCGTCGACTGATCTGCCGCAGGCACAAATACCTGCTCCACGTCAAGGCGTCCAGAGGTCCCTGAACCCCAACGGCAGCGGCTCACGAGCAGCGTTTCAGGCCAGACATCAACAAGATCATTAATCGCAAACTAAATAACTATTTTGTTCTTAAATGTGGTTGTTTTTAAGCAGAGGCATGCTCCACCGAGTCTGCTGCCAAAGTGATCCGGAGGTTCTG